>NC_080740.1:95097671-95316614 GCF_020826845.1 Diceros bicornis minor
CATGAAAAACTCCAGTTTTTAACAAAAAAAAAATACAAGAATTAAGAGTGACATATACCAGCGGGAAAAAAGCAGCCAACAGAAACTGACACGCAGTTGACCCAGATGTTAGATTTATCAAAGATTTCAATGAACTGTTTTTCAAAGACTATTTTAAGACCATGTTAAAAAACCATATGAATATATGATGACAATGACTTGACAAATACAGACGCTGAATACAGAAAAACAAACACAAAAATCCTAAATAGAAATTTTAAAGTTGTAAAGCAAAATAACAAAATAAAGAATTCACTACATAGGCTCAACAGCAGATTTGAGATGGCAGAAGAATCAGTGAACTTGAAGAAATAGCAATAGAAAGTATTCATTCTGAAAAATAGAGAAAAAAAATGACTGAAAAAGAAAACGAATGGTGCTGCAGAGACCTGTGGCACAACATCAATTGTATTAACAGTCAGGAAATGGGAGTCTCAGAAGGGCAAGAGAGAAAGAAAATAGAACAAAACACTTATAGAAAGAATGGCAGAAAACCCATCAAATTTTATGAAAAAACATAAATCTAAGATCAAAGATGCTCAACAAAACACAGTTAACATGTTAAAAAAAAAACTCTGGAAAGCATCCAAAGAAAATGGACTCATCAGGTACAAGGCAACAACAATCAGATTCACGGCTAACTTCTCATCAGAAACTACGGAGACCAGAAACAAATAGAATGACATATTCAAAGTCTGAAAGACAAAAACTGTCAACCAAGCATTAATTCTATATCCAGCAAAATTACACTTTAAAAAAAATTGAAGCTGGAATAAAGACATGACCAAACAAAGACTGACAGAATTCACTGAGAGCAGACGCGTCTGAACAAGAACTAAAGAAGTCCTTCAGGCTGACAGGAAATGACAGCAGATGGTCAGTAACAATCACAAGAAGAAATGAAGAACATCAGTCAAAGTAATTATAAAGGTAAATATAAAACACTGCACAAATATATTTTGTTTATCTTCGTCACTTAAGAGATTTAAAGGACAATCGCACAAAATCATAATTATAAATTGCTTTGCTGGGCTTCAAATGTAGAAAGATGTGGTATATATCACAACAACCACACCAAAGAGAGAGGAGGAAATGGAGCAATGTTGAAACAAAGTTAGTTTCCTCAGGATTAGTTCACTATTAACCTGAAGTAGATTGTGATAAATTAGGACACATTTTAATCCCAAGAGCAACTACTAAACAAATAAACAAAATATAGTAAAACACCCAACAAAGGAATTTTAAAAGTCCGCTAGAAAAATACCTATTAACCACAAAAGAGGGCCTCAAAAGAAGAGTAGAGAGATAAAAATGACATAAAGAAACAAAGAGCAAAACGGCAGATGTGATCCGACCACATCTGTAACTACATTCAAAGGACATGGATTGAGCAATGTCGGTGAAAATAGTGGAGCAACAAAAACACTGGGAAACTGTCAGAATCCACTTTTCAAAACTCTGACGAAGAACCAAAGACTTCAAGCAATCTGGGGGATGTTTACTCCAGGAAAGCAGCTGACTCTCAGTCAGAACAGCAAGGTTGGTCGCATTTTAATCGGACCTATTCCCATCCACCTCTCCTCAGCTCTGCAGGAGCCCTCAATACCAACAGCTCACAATTTCAGTGGAAATCAGCAATCTGGCAGCCATGGGGGGAGGCAGAAAAGGATTGGAACAACTGCAAAGTCCCACTCCCAGAGAACTCGCATTTCATCTGTCTGGTGGTGCCCTGCAAGACCCCATTAACAAGGCTCTATTTTTCTGACCTGATGCAGATATCACCAAGAGCAAACAGCCTTTCCTCCCGGGGTGTCTGTTGAAAACAATGAGAGGCTAATAACGAACATTAAAGCTGCCTGGGTGGTGCATAATAGTAGGAGCAAACAATATAGATTAACCCAGAAACTATCAACCAACTTGACCTGACATCTCTAGAACACTGCACCCAAACAACAGCAGAATACACATCCTTTTAGAACACACAGGGAACATTCTCCAGGATAGACCATATTCTAGGCGAAAAAAGAAAGTCTCAATACATTTAAAAGGACTGAAATTAAAGTATGTTCTCTAACCACAACAGAATGAAATTGGAAATCCACAAATAAAGAAATTAGGAAAACCATCAATATTTGGAAAGTAAACACTTCTAAATGACTCCAGGGTCAAAGAAGAAATTCCAAAGAAAACTGAAAACTACTTGAAGGTAAATGAAGACAGAAGAAATACAACATATCCGAATTTATGGGCTGTAGCTAAATAGTGCCTAGAGACAAAATTATAATTTTAGCTTTAAACTTTAGTTTAAAGCTTGTAATGTAGCTTTCAATACCTACATGACAAAAGAAAAAAGACCTCGACAATAGCCAAACCTTCCACCTTAAGAAACTAGAAAGAGCAAACTAAACCGAAAGCAAGCAAAGAAGGGAAATACTAAAAATACAACTAGAAATCAATCAAACAGAAAACAGAAAATCAATAGTGAAAATCAATTCAACAAAAATTTGGTTCTTTCAAAACATTAATAAGTTGACAATTCTTTAGCTAGACTGACAAAGGAAAAAAGAGAAAATACAAATTACCAAAATCGGGAACTAAAGAAAGAAGATTACTACCAACGTACAGAACTGTGGGAGATCAGAAGTGAATACTAGAAACAACTTTATGCCAACAAATTAGATAACTAACAAGAAAAAACACATTCCTAGGAAGACACAAATTACCCAAGCTGACTCAAGAAGAAATCGAAAATTTTAATGTGCCTATAACAAGCTTAAAAAAATTAAATTAGTAATAAAACAAGCTCTTCTTACCAAGGAAAGTCCAGACCCAGATAACTTACTTCACTGGTAAATTAACCCAACATTTACCTAAGGAATAACACCAATTCTTCACAAACTTTTCCAGAAACTCATTCTATGAGGCCAGGAATATCCTGATACCAAAACCAGTCAAAGACATCACAAGAAAAAAATCCTCAATAAGATGTTAGCATAACCAACCCAGTGGAAAAAGGATTATTGTCCAAGAACAAGAGGAATTTCTCCCAGGAATGCAAGCTGGTTTAACATCCAACAATCAACTAACGTAATATATCCTACTCACAGAATAAAGGACAAACATCACATGATCACCTCAACAGATATACAAAAAGCATTTGACAGAATCTAGTCCCTATTCAGGATTTTAAAAAAGAAAAGAAACTCCTCATAAGGTAGGACAAGAAGGGAACTTCCTCAACTTGAGGAAAGACATCTGTGAAAACCTTACAGCTCGCATCACCCGCAATGGTCAAAGACTGAATGCTGTCTCCCTAAGATCAGAACAGAACACGGACAACACTTCAATTCAACACTGTACTGAAGGCTCTACCCAGTGCAATTAGGCAAGAGAAAGAAACAAAGGCATGCAAATTGGAAATGAAGACGTGAAACTGTCTTGATTCACAGACAACCAGACAACACCATCCTGTATGTAGAAAATCCTAAGGAATACACAACAACATATAAAACTAATATACAAGTTCAGCAAAGTCAAAAGATAGAAGGTCAATGTACAAAAACCAAAGGTATTTCTATATACTAGCAAGGAACGCTCCAAGAATTAAGTTGAGAATACAATTCTATTCAAAATACCATCAAAAAGGATAAAATGCTTAGGAATAACTGTAACAAAAGAAATGCAAGAGTTGTATACTGAAAACTACAAAACATACTTGAGAGAAATTAAAGACCTACTTAAATGAGAGATTCTACGTTCATGGATTGGAAGACAAAAGAATGTGAGAGGGCATTTGTGCCCAAATCAATCTACAAATTCAACATAATCCCTATCAAAATCCCAGCAAGTACTTCTGCAAAAACTGACAAGCTAATCCTAACATTTATGTGGAAAATCAAAAGACTCAGAATAGACAAAACAATTTTTAAAAACAAGAACAAGCTGGAGGACTTACATTTCCCAATTTCAAAATTTATTATAAAGCTACAGTAATCAAAAGAGCATAATTTTAGCATACGGTTAGACATATAGATCAACGGAACAGAACTGACAGTTCAGAAATAAACCCTGACTGTTTACAGGCAACTGACTTGGACAAAGGTGCCAAACAATTCAATAAGGAAAGGATAGTCTTTCAACTAATGATCCCAGGACAATGGGATATCCACATGTAAAAAGGCCCCTACCCCACACCAAACACAAATACCAGGTCAAATGGCTGGCTCATAGACCTAAACAGAAGAACTAAAGCTATGAAGCTCCTACAAGAAAATATAGGAAAACTATCTTTGTGATCTTGGGTTAGGCAAAGACTTCTTACACATACCAAAAACACAATCCACAGCAGAAAAACTGATGAACTGAATTTCATTAAAATTTAAATATTTGTCTCTTCAAAGGACACTTAAGAAAATCAAAAGAAAAGCCGTGGACTGGCAGAAAATATCCGCACATATCATGTATATGATAAAGGACCTCTATCCAGCACACATAAATAACTCTTACAACTCAATATTAAGGAAAAAACAACGCAACTTGTCATTCCTCTGGAGCTTCAATGCCCCGTTTCTCTTGATCTCCCTTTTCAGTTCAAGATCACTTGTTACCCTTGACAGACAAGTCAGAAGCCAAACTGATCCAATCTGCTGCTTTTTCATCCCGCATCAAGATTCCCACAAGCATCCCCAACAAGAACCTATCCCAAGCACCTCGTTTTGCTCTTCTGACTGTTGGCTCCAAGAGAAGCTGCCGCAGGTCGCCCTCTGCTGCCATCTTTTCAAACCTGAGTCAAGGCAGACACCTCCTGTGCAAACACCCTAGGGTGTGCGGACCTCCGCTCCTCCTGGCTCATCCCTGTACCTGCTCCAGTTAACGCTTCCTTTCCCTCTGGCCCACCGACTCCAGCCAGCCCGCAAGGTCCCAGAGCTTTTGCAGCCGTCTGTCCTAACATCAGAACTTCCGGGGCCAACCGTCCGAGTGCGGATCCCGCTGTACCTCCCCCTACCAGCTGTGGGGTCTGGGGCCTGTCCCTTGACCTGTCTGAGCCTCCCTCTGCTCCCTGATATGTGGGGACAACCCCGACCCGCCAGGGAGGTGTGGCTCCCACGGGCCGCCACAACCCCGCCGTTTCCGCGCCTCCATCAAGGCAGGCAGCGCCCCTGTCGCCTCCCCCTCCTGTGCCTGTGGCCCCTCGAGGGGCGCCCTCCCGGAGTCTCACCCTTCAGCGTGGCAGCTTCTCAAGAGGCCGAGGGCACGGGGAGGAGCAGCGGCGGCAGTGGGCGGAACGCGCGGAGGGAGGGGCCGCCCGCTCCTTCCGCTCCAGCTCCAGGAGGGATGGCAGCGGCTCGACCCGGCGGCGCGGACGCGAGCTGGCGCGGGGCTCGGCCCGGAGCTGGGCAGCACGAAGGGGGGGGCGCCCTGCGCCCCGAAAAGCTGCAGCCCCCCACGAGGATGCGGTCGGCGCCGGCCGCGCGCTCGCCAACCTACAGGCCCACAGGCGCGCCCCCGGCCTCCGCCGCCTCCTGCCGACTCGGTGAGCACACGGCCGCCGTTCAGAGCCCTCGCCCCGCCCCCGGGCAGCCCAGCCGGCGCCCCAGCCGGGCCCTCGCCGCCGGCGCCATAGCCGCTTCACCCCTCCAGGCCACCCAGCGAGGCCAACTTGTGTGACCCTTGACCCCACGCCCTGGCGAATGCGCCCGCCTCCAGGTTTCCCATTGGCTGAAGGCAGAGGTGCTGAGGGCCCCCAGTGGCGCATCCAGGGGGGGTGGCTGGGCTGGGCGGAGCCGGGGACCTGCGAGCCTCAGGGTGGTGGATGGGGCCCAGGTACTGGCCCTGCCACCTGGTGCGCGACCTTCCTCTGAGCTCCAGCTCCGCCTGAGCGCCGTCCCCTTCCCGCGCAGCACACGTTTCCCGAGCATCTGCCCGGCTCCTCCGGGCGCAGGGCGCTTTCCTGTCGCCAGGTCCTTTGCTTCTTGGCATCAGCCTGGGAAACTCTGGAGGGGTGGCGCCCTCCGCGCATCTCCAGGTAAGTCCTTCCCCTGCCCTGTGTAGTCCCTTTGCCACTGTCCGTTGTCATCTCTTCCCTGGCCTTGTCGTGGGCGTTCCCCACCCTCATCAGCTACTAGGCCACTCAGTCCCTGCTCCAGCCACAGTGAGCTAGAGGGTAGCTCTTCCTATTGGCATCCGCTGCCAAAACCCCTGCAGGCATTCCCCACTGTCTTCCACAGTGCATCCTCCTCCCCGGCTCACCTCACTCCTCAGCGCTTCATCCACTTGAGCAGAGGGCTCCACTTGTGCCTTCTGATCCCACCGCTGTTTCAGGCCTCCCTACTTTGCACGCACTGCCTCCAATGCCCTTCAGATGTCTGGCAAACTCCTAGTCATCTCCTAAGATCCAGCTCAAGCACCTCCTTTGAACTTCTGTGAAAGCAAGTACTTCAGTTCCTTCAGGTTGTCCTCACCAATGTTGTCCTCCTACAGGTTGGCAGGCGGCCAGGAACAAGGGGTGTCCTCCTGAATGAATGACCAGGAGTCTGGGGCCCTTGTTTCTAGTCCTGCTTCAGCTACTGACTAGTTGTCTCCCTTTTCTGGATCTCTTGTCTGAAATGAGGGGACGGGTTAAAACAAAAGTCAATACATGAAATGATATTTTTAAAATGAATGAGGTGTTTTGACTTTATGGTTTGTAGGATGTCTTGCAGCCGGTTATGATCCCTGGTGGGCATGCCCAAATACTAGCCCCAAATGCTGAGGGCCAACGCCCTCTGTCTTCCCTCCCTTGCTTCCTTCTCTCTCTTTCTCTTGATATTGCTTGATCCCTAGAAGTAATCCAATTTTAATCTACTCCCAACACCAGTTCAGATTACCTTGTTATCCTGGAATGTGCCTTGTATCCAGTCTGAAATGTGTTTTTACAGTTTCCTGGTGAAATGTGGTGGATGTTTTCCTGTTCTGTGGGGCTGTTTTGCAGAGAGTGATCAGGGAAAACTGACTGATAAGATATGGTATCCAGGAGACTGCTCCTCGAAGGCCTCCACCTGCAGCAAACGTAATTAACCAAAGCTGTGAAGTCAGTAGTCTGCTGGGTTATGAGATCTATCCTCTGTTTGCACTGAGGTCGTGCTTCCCTTGGACTGCTCTGAATCAGTGAGTGAGGCAGGGATAGACACTCAGGCAGACCTGTTCCTGGGAGGCATGGACTCCTCTGCTGATCTGCTTGTGCTCAAGGACTCCCCAGTGGCCTTCCTAAGCCTTCCTTAGACTATACAGCAGTGTAGGACACTTGGACCCATCCTTCCCTCTATCTCCACCTCATTTAGAGTCAGACTTGCATCATGGCCTGATGGCTCTCCCACTTTGCCAGGCTCCCCCACCCCATTTTCTGTTACAGAAGCATTTCCCCTCATAAAATCCTTGCCCGTTTAATCCTGTCTTGGTGTCCACCTCTCAGAGGACATTTGAGCCAAGGCATGATAAATGAAGAGTGAGCCATTTAGACATCCTGGGTAGAGGTTCTAGGCAGAGGCTACCTCAAGTACAGAGGCCCAGAGGTGAGAGACTTCTTGGGGGTGTGTGCTGCAAACCAGCCCAAATAACACCAGATACACCAAAATAGTCCTGCCCAACTTTAGGTTGCTTTTGGTAGAGAGGAGAGCCAGCAAAACTTTGCCTTGGTAATGGCTAGCTAAGGCCCACAACCTCATTACCAGGTTATAATGCAAGCGAGTCTCACGTGAAATGTTGTCACACAAGCAGACATTTACTTAAAAATATTCCTTAGGAATCAGGGAATGAAAGAACTCGTAAATCCTATTCTGTAAGCTCAGCAAAGTCTCAGCTCTCTGTCCTTTTAGATGAACCTACCAGCCACATGCTTGCAAGATTTTCTTTAGGCAAATAGCACATTCCAGAAACAGAATTTTTGTTTCCTTTTTCACAGCAGTTGGCATTAGGCTGGATAGAGCTGCTTGGAGATCAAACCTCAGGCAGACCTGTTCCTGTGAGGCATGGACCTGGTTCTGCAACCTCCTCTTTTCACTCAAAACTACATTGGAGATATTTTTGTAACAATTTGCTTGGACCTATGCCATTCTTTTTCACTGTTACATGTTAGTATGAGTAAACGACATCTCCTTTGACTGTTCTTCTTCTGGTGCACATTTGGGTTGTTTCCAGTTTTTGCTATTACAGTATTAAAACTCTTGTTTTAATTCTCACATCAACAAATGTCCTTTTTCTAATCTATGGAATGCTACGTTTGTCACCTTTTGTGCTTCTCCTTGGTGCTTTTGCTCTTTAGAATGGCCCTCAAACGTAGTGCTGAAGTGTTGTGTAGTGTTCGTAAGCACAAGGAGCCTGTGATGGGCCTTTCGTAGAAAATGCTTGTGTTAGAATAGCTCCCTTCAGGCATGAGTTATAGATAGTGCTGTTGGCCGAGAGTTCAACTAATGAATCAACAATCTATATGAAATAAGGTGTCTTTCAAGAGACACACATAAGACAAGGTTGTGCATTGAGAGGTTCCCAAACATGTCACGACCAGAGGCTGCAGAAACCTCACCTTGTCCTTCCCCTGGGAGCACTGGTTCATTCTTGCTCATGCAGTGTCAGCGAAGAATTGACGGAACATAACTCTTCCAAATAAGGAGGGTCAATGGTAACATAATGGAGATATTTTCAAACCTCTCTTTTAAAAACCATATCTACAAAGCAGGTAGCTTCTCAACTAACTGTTGAACTGTTGTCTTTACTTTGAAAGGACAGAGTTTTTAACAGTATCCACTAGGACGCATATCTTTGATGGCCACTTATAACAAAAACCTCAGCAAATTTGGGACGATTGTCTTTTTGCAAAAGACAATGTGTACAAAATACATATATTAACGTCAAGACGGTACTTACCTCTGGGGAGGAAAGAGAGAGGAAGGAGAATGATGTCTTCCACTGTGTAATATTTCTTAAAAAACGACATCAATAAGGTGTGCTCTGTTAAATCTCAGCAAAGAGTAATGGTTTCTGTTATCCTATTCTCCTTCTAAGTATATTTAAAATAAATATGTAACTGGAACTGAGATGAAATAACACTAATGTAATAGATCCTATTTGCTGGAGTGCTCCCACCATCTGATGGACAGCTCATGATGGGTTGGTGATGTCACTGACCCCATCTAAAGGTCAGGACACGTTGTTTACCAGCTGTGGAGCTAGAGAAGGCTCGGTCACCAGCAGCAGAGCCAGAGTTACCTCAACCTACAAATTTAGAGCCACATAGCACCAGATCCTGCTCCAGCTGTGGACTAGTGAGAGCTCTGGTGCCAGCTCTAGAGCTCAGTTGCGGCCAGCTCCAGAACTAGAGCTCTCTCCAGCTCCCACACTTGACCACCTCCAGAGCAGCAGCCATTTCCATCACTAGCTCCCGCACCAAATCTGTCAACAATGCAGAGCTAGAGTCAGTCTCAGGACCGGAGCCAATTCTAGAAGCAGGTCAGTCACCATCGCCTGAGACAGTCCGAGCTCCAGCCCCAGATCAGGTCCAGCTCCTGGGCCAGTGGCACAGCCAGAGATGGTGGTATCTCTAGCATCAGCCACAGCAGTGGCTCCAGCGCTAGAGCAGCTGCAGCACCGCCCTCATCGTCAGCAACTAAGGCCCAGCCGGCTCCAGCTCCACCCTAGAGCTGTCCTTCACCTTGCCTGTGAGGGCAGGATGTCTTTTCCCTTTTCTATGTTTTATGATTTTTTATGTTTTATGTGTTCAAATTTAGATTCAATAAAGTTTAATGTTTTCATCACTTAAAGTTGTACAATTCAGGGCCGGCCATTAACTACATCTTCTATGCTGTGTACCGTCACCATTATCTAGTTCCAGATCATTGCTTCACCCCACCAGAACCCCTGTACCCATGAAGCAGCCATGCCCCCATATCCACTTCCCCACACCCTGACAAGCACTGATCTGCTTCCTGTCTCTGTGCATTTCCCTGTCCCTGGTATGGCTGTCCTGAGCACAGCCAACCCTCCTTTGGCCCCACCCCCCCCATGCTGAATACCCCTGAGGATGCCAATGTGTTCAATGCAATGAACCCGAAGCCTAGTATGACTTTGACCTGAAGAAGCCCACCGTCACCAAGGGGGTGAGGTCAGGCATGGAGCCAGCTCAACCCAGCCTCACATGAAGAGGAGGGACTCGATATTGCCAAGGGCACCTTCTCAGTCCCTAGTGCTGTTCAGCCACAGGGCTTGGGTGGACGTGGATAAGGTGCCCACACCAAGCTCCCTCCAAATCTAGGATCTAACTGCCAGAGGCTCTGATGAGACTGCTCGTTCACATCCAACCAACCTGTAGTGAGGCCCGACTCCTTGCCTGAGTCACAGCCCTGTGTGATCTGGTCCAGACACCGTGCCCAGAGTGCACCCCTCACCGCACCCCACCCTCCCTAGAGCCTTCCTCCCCAAGGACCATGCCAAACCCCTGCCCCCTTCAGAGCTCCTAGCCTGCAGTGCCCCTCCCCCGAGCCCCCATCCAGGATGGACTCACCTCTGTGCTGGGCTCACAGGCCACCTCCTCAGGCTCCTGTGCTAGCAGATCCTTTAGGGTCAGATTGACCTGGGGTCAAACCCATAGCTGGGTCACCTCACAGCCCTGTGACAGACAAGGTAATGCGGTGTCTTCTCGGAGCCTCAGTTTCCTCCATGAAAATTGGGGTCAGTGACTCTGACCTCAAGAGGGTGTGTTGGGATTCAAGCAGGGAGAAGAAGGTGCCCAAAGTGCTTGGACTCAGGAGGTCGCCTGGCTGGGGGAGCCCCAATGCACGACAAGGCCTCGATGGTCAATGCTGGGCTCAAAGCTGGTGAAAAGCAACGATATCTAGTCCCCTGTTCACGTCTGAACTTGGTCACTTACAGCAGAGTGACCTTGAATGCTGGGACCACTGGTCATCTGTAAAATGGGGTGCAATCACTCAGCACCCAGGGGGCTCCCTAATAACAGTAAGGCAGTGCAGAACATGGCAGAGCACTGGTCGACTTGTCTGGGGACCAGGGACAAGGCCATCCGTGTCAGAGCCTCGGGGTCCTCCTTTGGAAGTGAGGTGGAGTCATTGCCCTGGCTGGGGTGAGGAGGCCTTGTGAGTCAAGGGGACACGCCAGGGCCAGTGTAAGGAAAGCAGGGAGCAAGAGAGGCTTCTGAGGTCCCTCATGTGCCTCCTGGAGCCCACAGGTCCTGCTCCTTTGCGCCCTCGGCCCTGGTGGAACAACTACCTTGAGGACCCCAAGCAAAGAAAGGTGTGTGTTTTGCTTTCTGCTTTCCTGCGTGGGGCTGCAAGACTAGGGCTGACCACCAGTGGTGTCCTGTGTCCACTCGTGCTCAATGGAGCAAGTGGAGCAGGGAAGGGACGCCCAGGGCTCGTTCTGGGTGTTCCCCTGTCTAAAGCAACAGGCACCTTTCATTACTGGCATCCACGTCCACAATGGGAGCTGATTAGAGGCGGGAGGGGACTCTGAGATCCTCTCATGATTCTGTCAGCTACTGTGGCCCCAGCACTCACCCTGAGCACAGCCCATGTTTGTCCTGAGGGCAGTGCTGAAAGCACCCATATGGTCCCTGTCCTCCAGGAGCTCACAGCCTGGAGGTAGAAGGGACAAAATCATGAACAAATCCATGCGAAAAAGAAGAGCAGGTGCTACAGGGCAATGAAGCAGGGTGCTGGAGGAGGGAGGGCCTGGAGCCCCTAGGTGGGTGTAAAGGGCCCCCCTGGGAACAATTGTGCCCTGAGCAGAAGGACAAGAGGAACCAGCCCTGCATCTGTCTGCCAACAGCGTGCTGGGGGGAAGCTCAAAGGCACAGAGACTTGGAGGCAGAAGAGAATTTGACGAGAGAGGAGGTGAGAAAAGAGCCAGTGTGGCTAGAGTGAGCTGGGGAGGAGAGAAGTGAGGGAGACAGGATGGTAGGGCCAGACCCAGGCTTGGAAGGAGGTACTAGCTGTCTACGCTGGGTGACAGCATTAGCCTCACTTAGCACTTACGAGACCTATCATTGAGCGTCTGACAGTGTCTCTACCAGGGTCCAGGCTCAGGTCAGCTGGGAGGCTCCCCGTCAAGGTCTACCAGGAGACTGGGGCTGTGTTCTCAACTGAAGCTCGATAGAGGCAGGAGCCATCTCGGAGATCATTCAGAAGTATCGGAGCAGTGGTAGGATTCAGTTTGGATGGGGGGTTTCAGGCCTTTTCTGTCTGTGGGCCTGGACCCTCTGCCAGTTCTTTGCATTAGGGGGTGCCATAGGGAAGAAAGCTCATAATATCTGATCTGGCTTCTCCTGAATAGTGGATCAGAGAGACAGAAAGAGAGAGAGAAAGAGAGACAGAGACACACAGAGATAGAAAGGTGGGTAGGAGAGACAAAGAGAGGAGACTCAGACAGAGACAGGGAGACAGAGGAGAGACAAAGAGAAAGACAGAGAGACAGGGAGAGAGCAAAAGAGATAAAGACAGCCAGAGACACAGAGACAGGGAGACAGAGACAGAGAGAGAGACAGAGACAGAGAGATAGAATGAACACAGAAGAGACAGAACCAGGCAGAAGTCACAGACTTTTCATTAAGCCGACCGTGGAAGTGACAACCCATCACTCGGCCCTATTCTATTGGTTAGAAGCCAGCCGCAAAGTCCATTCTCATTGAGGAGCGGGGATTACATAGGATGTGTGCCTAGAAAGTGGGAACCCTGGGAGCCATTGTGGGGGCTACCCACCACATAGGCTGAGATGACAGACACTCAGGCACTTGGACCTGAGTCTAAATATAATAGGAGGCCCTGGAGGGTTGCGAGCCCGAAGGAGATGATGTCTGAACGTCATTTCATTTCAACCCTCCCTAGGGACACTGGGAAACAGGCAAGAGGGGAAGTGCCTCTCCCAGACGCCCAGCAGACCCAAGCCTCTTTGCGTTGTGTTCTCTGCTACAGCCAGCCCTTTCTGTAATCCTGGCACTGCCAAGTCTGTGCAGGAGCTACGTGTGGGAGCAGCCCACGGGATTCACAGATTCTGAAGGGATCTCTAGGTCTATACACCTGATGACATCCTTAGGAAGTAGATGCTAGAATGACCCCCACTACACAGAGAGGGACATGAACAGAGGAGAGACCCTGAGAGGGGAGGCAGTGAGCGACGCAGGGTTGTCCAGGGTGACATCACTGGCAAGAAGCAGGAGCGGGACTGAATTCAACTCTGTGTCCTCAAAGCTGGGGCCCCGGTTGCGTCCAGACCTCCCCAGAGGCTGTGGGGTGGACTGTGTTGGTGTGACTGTGTCTGGACAGGGTATGGAGATGGAGAGTGAGCAGTCAGCAACCCGGGGGGCCCTTAGGAAGGTCTTGTGTGAGGAGGAAGCTTAGGTAAGGGGATCCCAGGAAGTGACCTCACAGAGCCCAACAGAACTTGGAAACCCTGGTAACTAGGCACCCACATCCTAAACACAGCCCCCAAGCGAGCTCACTTGTCTAGCACTTGTCTAGAAGGAGCAACATGTTTAGTTGCTGCTTCCCAATGACCAGGGGCCGGAGCCCCAGGAAAGCCCCCAAACACCCATGCAGATGCTGGTGCCCCTCTCACGGCCGACAGCTCTTGCCGTTTACCCGGAGGGACGGAAAGGTAACACCGGGAGGCCCAGGGAAGGCCATTCCAAACCAGGCTACCACTATGGTCCCATCTGGGCAGCCCTACATCACCTCCCTATGTGTGCCTGGAAGGGCGGGTTCATGTGGGTGGACCACCGTGAGCAGGAGCAGTCGGTGAGGTGTTAGAAGCCTGGGGGTCTCGGTCAGATTCAAAGCCCGGGTCAAGGCCGGCTGGGTGGGATGTGGAGTGCGGGGGTGGCGCCCTTCTGCCTGAGGTTTATCCCAAGCCCCTAAGGTGTAGGTCTTTCCTCAGGGGTGGAATACTGTGCAGACACAGGTGTGTGCCTGATCTGGGAGAATTAGGTCCAGAGGGCAGAAGCAGCAGCAAGGACAGCTGGGCAGGGCTCTGATGCCTCTGGGACAGAGCCAGTCACTGTCTTTGCAGAGCTCCAGACAGGAGACAGCGTGGAACTGGTGGAAGGGGATATTCCATCCATCTCCCCGATGGAGCGCCGGTGTCCCACAGGACTGAATCAGCAGCTACCGAGAGAGGGTCTGCAGTGACAGTGATAAAACCCTCAGAGCCACCAGATGACCCAGCTTCAATCCCGGGAGAAAAATTATATCCACCATGTCCTGCAGCAGACCAGGAGGCAGCTGAGGCCCCAGCGTCCGTGCAGGGAGCGCCATCCCCTGCACAGGCTCCTGCAGGACACCAGGAGTCACCTGAGGCCTCAGCCTCTGTGCAGGGAGAGCCATCCCCCGCACAGTCTCCTGTAGGATACAGGGAGGCAGCTGAGGCACCAGGCTCTGTGCAGGTAGAGCCATCCCCTGCACAGGCTCCTGCAGGATAACAGGAGGTAGCTGAGGCCCCAATCTCCGTGCAGGGAGAGTCATCCCCTGCATAGTCTCCTGCAGGAGACCAGGAGGCAGCTGAGGCCCCTGCCTCCGTGCAGGGAGAGCCATCCCTTGCACAGGCTCCTGCAGGACACCAGGAGTCACCTGAGGCCTCAGCCTCTGTGCAGGGAGAGCCATCCCGTGCACAGTCTCCTGTAGGATACAGGGAGGCAGCTGAGGCACCAAGCTCTGTGCAGGGAGAGCCATCCCCTACACAGGCTCCTGCAGGAAAACAGGAGGCAGCTGAGGCCCCAATCTCCGTGCAGGGAGAGCCATCCCCTGCACAGTCTCCTGCAGGAGACCAGGAGGCAGCTGAGGCCCCAGCCTCTATGCAGGGAGAGCCATCCCCTGCACAGGCTCCTGCAGGAGACAAGGAGGCTGCTGAGGCCCCTGCCTTTGTGCAGGGAGAGCCATCCCCTGAACAGTCTCCTGCAGGAGAAGAGGAGGCAGCTGAGGGCACAGCCTCTGTGCATGGGGAGCTATGCCCTGCACAGGCACCTGCAGGAAACATTGATGCAGCTGAGGCCCCAGACTCTGTGCAGGGAGAGCGATCCCCTGCACAGGCTCCTGCAGGACACTGGGAGGCAGCTGAGGCCCCAGCCTCCGTGCAGGGAGAGCCATCCCCTGCACAGGCGCCTGCAGGATACAGGGAGGCAGCTGAGGCCAATCTCTGCGCCCTGGGAGAGCTGGCTCGGGAACCTCCCTCATTAGCACCTCCAGTCCCACCTGTTCCACCTGCTCCCTTACCACAAATTTCCTTCCCTACCCTGTTTATTGTATTTGTTTCCTTCCTGGTTCCTTTCATTGCTTTGTTTTTATTGTTTATATCTTGAATATTTAAAATAAATTTAACTTTCATCTTTTAACAATTTATTGTTTTTCATTTTAAATTGTACACCTCATGAGCATCAAGTACATTCACAATGCTGTGCATCCATCACCGTTGTCTGGGTTCAGAATATTTCATTCTCCAAAAGGAAACCCTGTTCTAAAAGCACTCACTCCTCATTTCTCCCTCAGGCCCTGGCAACCCCTAATCTGTTATCTGTCACGGTTTTTTTTATTTTTAATCTGTTCTGGATGTTTCCTATAAGTGAAATCATGCCGTAGGTGGACATTTGTATCTGCCCACTCATTTTCACAAGGCCTGATAGGTTTTCCTTTTCTGTTTTTATTTGAAATAGAATTTCTCTAATTTAATAGGAAAATCCCAGATGAGTCTAGATTTGATGCATCCAAGAAAACCCTTTTGGTACATATGTGCATAATCTTGGGGTACAGACTGTTGTTCTAAGTGGAACACCAGAGCCAGAAGCCACACACGAAATGCGTTGCTCTTCGTGCAGCAGAAACAAAAACAAGAAAAGAGTTGAAAGCTGGAAAGACAAACCATAAACCGGAATGTATTCCTCATAACACAAGGCCAGGGAAAGGTTACGCATCCTTGTGGTCTACAAAAACGGTCGAAAGTCAGAGTTTTAAAAAGAGATAAAGAGCAAACACATTCAACACCAACGAGAGGCACTACACAGGGGCAGCACGTGTCAGAGATGCGCGAGCTCCCCGAGGAGGAGACGCGCACATGGAGACACTGTGGAGAGGGCACTGGGCCCCATCAGACGGGCAAGGTTCCAGTGTGGTGATGACAAGCCCTGGTGACAATGTGAGGAAGCAGAGGCCCCAGTAGACCCCTAGTGACACGTATGAATGGACACTCCTCTCTGGAGACCAGCCTGCAGGACCCATCGTTGTCCCCAGGGGCACGCCTGTGCTGGCGGTGCTGATCCCAAGACTTCATCCCACAGAAATTCCTGCCCAACTTTTCAAAGATGTATTTTCCAGACTATTCATCACAGCACTGGTTGCAATAGCAAGCAATTGGAAGGAACGCTACTGTCCATGGCGAGGCGATGGGATCCATCCGTCCCATCTGTAAGACCACGTATATGTGATATCAGCCGGGAGACACGCATCTATGAAAATGAATCTGTGTGTGAGAGAGAGACAGAGACAGACAGACAGAAAGAGAGAGACAGAGCCAGAGAGATACACACCAACTCGTCCACGGGGTTCACCACTGGGGATGGGAATTGCCACTCGCTTCTCTTCTCCTTTAGGGGCCTGCGTGATGTTTCAACTTGATAGAATATGCCTCTATTCCTCTTATAATTCTAACAAGATTTAAAGCACATGGTTAATGTTATCCATTTATCACTCATCTTTGGACTGACGTACATTATTTAGTTTTTCTTTGTAAAGGTTTTTATTACAAAGACAATGAACGTTTATTATAGTAAAAGAATGAATTCTAAGGGAATTAAGAATTAAGTGGAAACTGAGGAGTGCCCTTAATAGGCAGTGTTTACCGTTTCAGTCCTTTGTCTTTGTATGCACGTGTGTGTGCACGTGTGTGCATGTGCCCATTCAGCTATGTGCATCTGTATGCACATGGGTATGTCTATGTGCAAGTGTGTGTGGGTGTGCACTTGCGGCTATCGTGTGGGAAGGACTGCAGGGAGTGTGCTCTTCTGGAACCTGATTTCCCCAGGGCTGGACCCTGGCCAGTCAATCCTCTTCCTCCTCTGCGTCGGCCTCAGAATTTCCTAAGAGCCTCTGCTGGGCAACACGGATCATTTCTGATTTTTCACTCCCGTCAGCGTGCTGAAAGGGACACCTGCATCCATAAATCTCTACTTCTTTACGACCGATCACTAGAGGTGGAGATTCTGGCTCATAATGTAAACGTGATGTTAAGGTTTGGTCACAGTCTCTGACACCCAAGGTCTCCTTCTACCCTGTGATCTTGTTTGGGAACAGGGAGTCCAGAGACCCTGAAGCAGAGACCTGAGGGGTGGAGGGAGAAGGAGGAGCAGCTAGGATGTAGGGGATGAAGGTTCCTGGGGTGACCTGCCCAGCTGGAAGGCCCAGCTCCTGTTGCTTCTGTCCCTACCACTCCCCTCACCCCTGGCCCCGCCCCTACCACACCTGACTCCGCTTTGGCCTTGCCCATGCCCCTCCTGCTCCCTAACTCACCTGAGCTGAGCAGCCTGGCCTGCCATCCAGGACAGATGATGATGAGGGTCTGGACACTCCTGCCTGCTCCCTCTCCCTCCAAGCAGAGAGCCCCATCCTCAGTAGGGAAAGCACATCTAGGGCAGTGCAGTGAGTCACAGGGACCTCCTTGAACATGCCCCCTCCAGGGGGAGTTCTCAGTTGCAACGCAGGACCCACTTGAGCTTGTGTGAGCAGAAATGACTTTGACAAGACACAGTGGAGGTGTCATAGAAGGTGCCAGAAGGTCAGAGCACGGGGCTGGAGGCTTTGGAGAAGGTCATTGTGCCCAAAGCACACCTCAGGGTCTTCCAGGAGTGATGGCTGCCTCAGGCACTGTGCCAGCCCCAGCCCACATATCCAGCACATTCAGCCTCTGCGATGGAGGGGCCCTGCTCAGTGGGGATGAGCGAGAGAGCCCTGGTGACCTCGGAGAGGCACTGCCATTGGACCCTCGGTTTCCTCACCTGTGAAGTGGGGTGGCAGCCGACCTTTCATGGTGGTGTCAGACAAGTTCGCTGAGGCTGCACCTGGAGTGCCCTGCACCTTCTCAGATCTCAACAGCTACTAGCTCTACTGAAGAGGAATCACGGGAGGAGAGATGGGGCTGGGTCCGTGATCCTCACCTGGCTGGCTGACTGCCGTGGGACGAGATGGGGTGGAGAAAGGCATTCCAGAGGAACAGTGGAGTCAGAGCGAGTAGGGCATGCCTGGGGGGAGATCAGAGTGGGCAGAGGCGAAGGGCCCCAAGGGGCTCTCAGTGGGGTGACATCAGCAGGAACAGCTCATGGTGATGAGCACTTACTGGGGCCTCTGTTCTCCTCTTGAGCTATCTCCTTGAATCCTCCCCACAACTCCTTGGGGGAGGAGCAATTATTGTCATTTCACTGATGAGGAAACTGAGGCTCAAAGAGACTTGCCCCCTCTGTGCCCTGCAGAGTGGCAGAGCCGGGATTTGAACCCAGTGCCTCTTAGACCCCATGGGGCCTGCCTGAGAAGGGCTCCCCCATGCTGAGGGAGGGACCTCTTTTCCCTAAAGTTCTGACAACTTTTGGTCCTGATGCCCAGAGAGACCTCACTCTGCGTGGGGATAGGCTGGTCCTTGGTACTGGGAGAGCCCACAGCGCCCACGGCTGGCCATTCCCCGGCCACCATACCCAGCCCCAGGCAGACGGAGTGGCCCTGTCCCTTTAGTTCAGTGATGGCTGGAGGCCAGAAGGGTGCAGGTCCCAGGGAGGCCAGGACCCCTGAGCCCGAGGAGGCCGCAGTGCAGGACAGTGGTTTGGAATGATCCAAAGTCAGAGAAACAGGGGTCCTAGTGCCTGCTTAGCCTCTTTCTAGCTGGTGATGCAGGTGAGGCTCTCAGCCTCAGTTTCCCCATCTGTACAATGAGGAAATGACTTGGCCTCCTGATGGGCTGTTGGGAGACTTCCCTGAGGAATGGCTTGAGTATCTCTAGCCTGGTGCCTGGAGCGTGTTAAGAGCCCCCTGCCAGGCTGTCACAGTGGTCTTCCAGGGCGCAGGGTCTGGGAAGTCCCTCCTCAGGTTCCCTTCCTGCTGCCCTGCTCCCGGGAACATTCAGCATTGTTTGAGGTGGAGCTGAAGAAGAACCAGGACCACACTGTGTTGCAGGTGACGGAGGCTCAGTGCTGGAAGGAGAGCTGGACATGCTCCATGCCACCGTCTAGGGCTTGTGCTGTGACACCCTGTGAGCCCGCCACAGATAAAGCCTCCTCCTGTGTGGATCCAGCTGCTGTGGTTTATTCACTTATTGCTTCATTCACCCAGTCATTCCTTCACTCATTCCCTCACTCACTCAATCCTGCACTCATGTACTCATTCATGCATTCGTTCATTGTTTCACTCACTCATTCACCCAATAAGCTCTGGTCCCTGCCGTGGGCCGAGCACTATAACTTCACCAGTATGACCCTACGTGGTCCCTGCCCACCTGGAGCTCACATCCACTGTATGACCTGAAAGAGGGCTGTCCCTCGGGATAGTAGTGGTGATGAGCACCAGGAATCCACTTCTGAAAGTAGAGGCCACCCATGCAAAGAAAAGAACGGAGAAAACCCATGCTTGGCACTTCATCGACAAAAAAAATAATTAAAAGTTAAGAAAAATAAAGATATCCTATATTTAACAAAATGTGGGTTCTAATCACAAGTGTGCACTCATTCCTACAACCAATGAGAAGTAATCCAGAGTGGACTGGGTATTTGTAACACATTTTTACGGCCAATAATAGCATTTCAGTAACATGTTCCAGGGCCTCACGATTTTCTAAGGCCTCTGTGATCCTCTAACACTTAAATCTTTCTCCTTGGAAGCCTCTGTCCTGTCACCCTCCTTGTTAATGGCTCTTCCACTGTTCGGGGGCCTACCCTGCACGGCCACACTCGTCAGTGACTCTCCACGTCGTTTGGACAGGCTGCCCGCGTTCCTCCCTCAGCCTCACGAGCTCCTGTTGCTTTGGCAAGATTGGTGTTTTACTGGGTGATCACCTGGCATCCTTCTTTGCAGCGGTTTGCATCTTCCCATGCTGTGTCTCCTCTGAAGACTCCGGGAGGCAGGCCTTTTGTCCCCATCTTACAGGTGAGGAAGCTCAAGTCCAGAAGGCTGGACGACCTGCTCCAAGTCACAGCCAGCGTGGAGCCTCGGCAGGGTTTGGGCCCCCAAAGCAGACAAGGTTGTATGGCAAGTGGTTTGTTTGCAGGTGATGGAGGAGGCCCGAGGGAGACCATGGGGGAAGGGAGCCTGGCGGAGGAGAGCCAGTGCGGGGCCTGACGAGAGAGCACTGAGGTGAGCATCCATCCTAGTCCTGTTGGGAGACAAGGTCCCACCCGGACTGGCTCTGTCCTCGTGAGTGGAGGGTTTACCCCGGGTCATGAAGGCTTCTGTGCTACAGGCTGGCACAGGCTTGCAGGAGAGGAAGCTCCCGGTGCAGGAGAGAGCCCTCAGGCAGGGAGTGGATGCAGGTGCTCCAGGGGGACACTGTGGGCCTGCTGGGGACTGGCTCCCAGGGACTGCAGGGACTCAAGTGGGCTGAGGGAACTGAAGGGCAGCAGCAGCAATGTCTGCAGTGGGGGTCTGCACACATGTCCCACACTTATGTCCCCAGAAAGGCTGCTCTGCATGGCATTTCTCCTCCCAGATGCGTAGTTGGCCCAAACCGCCCCTCCACTCCACACTCCCAATTCCTTTCCACTCGTCTCAGGTTACTAGAAATTCAGAATATTTTAGTTGGTGTTGGAGCCCAGAGACTTTTGTTTGTCCTGCCCATGTTCTAACATTGCTGGCTTTTTAAAGACCTCAGGGCTTTGACTCCAAAACAGCAAGATGATGAGGATCCCAGAGAGCTTTCTGCAAGCAAGACTTTATGCTTTGCAATACTGCCATCCCACCAGCTCTTCTCAAAATCCCTCCAGGACACAGACTCACAATCTTGGGTCCTCAGATTGCTGAAAGGATGAGCCTTTAGAAAGTGATCGGGGTGGGGCGGCAGGACACACCAAATGGTTGAGTGAGGAATTCAGCCAATCCTCTTCCCGGAAATCCATGATCACACTGGACGCGCTGTCAGAAAACAACCTCTGGGAAGAGACCAAAGACATACAACCAACTGAGGAGCATTTGAAGCTGAGGGAAGAACAGTGAGAGTCGTGGTGTTTTTGCCCAGGGCAGGTCCCGTCCCCACCCCCTCAGTGTGACGGCCCTGTGAGCGGCGCAAGCCTGAAGGGGGGTGTCTTCACTGTCAGAGGTTGCCCACTTGATGTCGCCATGGTTGGGCAAAGCCCGGCCCCTAAGCATTTCTGGAAACAGTAACCATCTCAGTGGCAAGCTGACGTGGAAGGTCAACTTTGCAGCCGCCTGAGGTTGGATCTAGAACAGAGCAGCGAATCAGCCAGGAAGGTGAGACGGACAACCACACAATGAGACAGACACAGCGGCCTTGATGGGTTGCACATAACCCCAGGGGGTCTGAAAGGTTGTGTGCTTGTGCAGGCCTGTGCCCAATCAGGAGAGACCAGGAAGATGGGCATTGTGGGGATGCTTAGAGACCTTCCACCAGCCTAGGCCCTGCCCCCAGGTGTTGCTGCCTCCCAGGAAGTCCAAGTTGACTGAGGGGACAATGCCCAGCCCTGTCGAAGGTCCCTGTCCACTCTGAGGCTCCCATGGAGAGAGGCCTTCCCACCTGCAAACTTCTCCCCAGGTCTTCTTCAGAGGCTGAAACGAGGTGCTGTCAGAGCAGAGAAGATGGTGAGCAGTGAGGAGAGGCTCCTGAGGAGTAGGCCCTCCTGGAGAAGGAAGCAAATGAGCTGGGAGGGTGGAGTGGTCCCTGCTTGCTCTGGCCTCAGCCTCTTCAGTGTACATCTCCCTCCTGGAGGAGACAGGAGCCCAGGGAACCCGGGAGAGCACACCCGGGTCACGATGAGCAACACTCCCAAGGAGGAGGATCTGAGCTCAACGCAGGATCAGCCCAGGTAGGAAGGGAGCCTTTCGCAACCAGGACACTCGAGTCAAGGTCAGCGTGCCCCTGCAGGGATGATCTCCCTGCCTGTTCTACACTTCCCTGTGGACCACTGACTGCTTAGGGACTGGCTTCTGACCAACAGACCCAGCACAAGTGACAGGACGACCCTTCTCAGATTCCATCACCGAGGCTGTCATTCTCTCTCACTCGCTCTCTTGTGTTCCCTCTTCCCTCTCCCCTTGTTCCCTTCTCTCAGTCTGTCTAACCCCTGGACCTGGGGACATACATGGACGTCCTGAGCTCCCCTATGCAGAGGCCCACGCAGAAGAAAACCAAGGGAGTGCCCTGGCCAACAGACAGAAAGGAGCCGGGCTCTCAGTGAAGCTGCTCCTGACCAAGCCCACAAGAGTAAGCTTGACAGCACATCTCACCCTGTTCCAGCCTCAGTGGAGGCCACAGCCCCAACCTGGAAGTCATCATGAGCAGAGGCTCCAGCTCAGTTGTGCAGGATTCCTGGTCCACAGAGATGGAAAGAGAGAGAATATTTGCGGTTTAAAGATGCAGGGTGGGGGGCAGTGTTCTCAGAGAGGAGGAGACACCTCACACCATCTCCCAGTTCCTGGGTCTGGCCTGCCCTTCTCCCTCCTCTCCCCTCCAGGCTCTCTGCAGCCACAGTGCCCACCTCTAACCTCCTCTGGCCAAACTCACTTCTGCCTGGGTGTCTCCACACCAGCAGTGCCTTCTCCCTGGCACGCTGATCACAGGTGAGTGCAGCGCTGGGTCCTCCTGTCATTCTGGTCACAGCAAATGTCACCTCAGTCAGGCCTTTCAGACCCTCCTACCCAGTGAGACCCCAGCCCTCCCTGCAGGACACTCTTTATTTTCATTCCAGTTCATGCTCTTCTCTTTCACGTGTCTCTGATTTTGTGCTTTTGTCCATCTGCCTCCAGACTGAGCTCCTGGTGGGCAGGGACCACTGGGTAGATTTCAGTACCACCCTTGGGCCCACCAGGGCTCCCGGCCCAGGGTGAGGGCTTGGCACATAGCTGCTGAATGAACAAATAGGGGCATCTTGGATCCCTCCTTCCTGCTTTTGCTCCACTCAGTCGGTGAAGAGGAACACTAGTAATAGGAAGTGCAAGTGGGTCCTGAGGCAGGCGGAGGGTCAGCATGACTTCTGCATGACTCCTCCTTTCTCCAATTGCTCCAACACAGCTCAGTGGGCACCACTGACACAGGAGGCTGCCACCTGATGGCCAGCACAGGAACTGCAGCCTCGGGCAGGGACAGCACAGCACCAGGCAGGCATGTATTTCTTATGGAGAAATGCCTATCCAAATGCATTGCCCATTTTTCATTGTGCTATTTGTATTTTATTGTTGAGAGGGGAGAATGTATTATATATTCTCAATAGTAGACCCTTATCAGATATGTAAAGATCTGTAAACATGTTCTCCCCTTCTGTGAGTCGTCTTTTCACTTTCTTGATCGTGTCTTTCAAAGCACTCAAGTTTTAATTTGATGAAGTTGAATTGATCTGTTTTCCCTTTGGTTGCTTATGTGTTGGGTGCCATAATTACAAACACATTGCCTAATCCAGGGCCATGTTTTCTTCCAAGAGTTTTATAGTTTTAGGTCTTACATTTACATCTTTGATGGTAAGAAGATGTAACATTTTTGTATATGGTGTGAGGTAGGGTTTCACCTTTATTCTTTCACATGTGGATACCCACCTGTCCCAGCACTACTTGTTGAAAAGATTATTCCCTCCTCATTGTCTTGGCATCTCAAATAATTCTAGAATCTGTGGTTGTTGCAGGTGGTGTGACTCACAGTTCCTCAGAATTTTTCTTTACACGAAGGTTGCTTTTCTCTGGCCTTGTGGACTTTCACCCACTGCATATGTAGACTGATCATTAGCAAAATAATCATATCACGTATTTTGACTAGTTTTTTCTTTGCTTGCGGTGAGTATGTAAGTCCACACCCTGTTACTCCCTGATGGCTGGGTGGACCACATTGCACCATTGTTCTGGCCTGGATTATCGCTGTATCCTTCTAACTGGGTTCTCTGCCTCTATATTTGACCTGCAATCTATCTCCAATGCACCAATTGGAATGACCCTTTAAAACCAGATGTCACACCCTGACATTGTGAAATCTCTCCAGGGGCTCTCCATTTCTCTCAGGGGGAAAGTTCAAGTCCTTATGCTGGACCTCAAGCACCATACAGTTGGTCCCACACTCTCTCTGACATCATCTTTGGCCAGTCATCCCCTGTACCTCTGCACTCCATTATGCTCCTGGTACATGCCAGGCACTCTCCCACCTGTAGACTTGCACTCTATGTTCCTTCCATTTGGAATCCTCTTCCACGTGATGATTTCACACTTCATCTTCTTCACTATCTTTAATTCTGTGTTCAAATGTCATCTTGGTGAGGCTGTATTGACCATGTCATTTAAAATATAAACTATCCTCTTGTCCTGACACTCCCTATCCAACTTGTTCCCCTTTCATTTTTCCCCTTAGCACTGACACCCTATAAAATAATATATAATGATAAGAATCAGGGTTCAATCAGGACACGGAAACCAACCAATAGATTGAGCAGGGACAGTTTATATAATGAACAATTAACCATAAACCTTTAAAGGGAACTATAGAGAATAGCCCAGAATTACAGTAGAGTAGTTAAGAAAGAAACAATTTTGGGAGAGGACCCCCTCGCCAAGGCTGCCTTCAGGGCTTGTTGGAGAAGGAATGATTGCAGCACAGGGATGGTGGAGAATATTGTCATGTTTCCCAAGGCCAGTACCAGTCCCTGGTCAGGGCAGAGCTCAGCAGGTAGGGAACAGCAGGCTGAGACTAGCAAACAGGAAAGCCATGTCCCCTCCCAGGGGCAGGTAGGCTGAGGCTGGGATGCCTACTGGATTCACTGGGATTCCACTTGCAGGGGTGCCACTCATTCTCCTTATTAAGCCATCCAAGGGGATCCACTGAATCCACTGTGGATCACCCACTGTGGGTGAGTCCCTGTAGACACCCCTGAATTGTGCCACTGCTGGTTGTACTGCAGGAGAAAGAAAAAGAAAAGAATGGAAGCACCCTGGAATTAGGAAGGAAGGCCCTTTGTCCTAAACCTTCTCTGACAAAGCTTAACCCCTGCCAGGTGCAAAAGAGAAATGTCTACTGGGTGCAGCTCCATTATTGCAAAACAGACAATAGAGGCCAACACTCTGATGTTGTTACACAGGGGCAATCCATTGATAACTGGCAACATAATTCCCTTATTATTTTGTTTATGTATTCCATGCTTTTACTTCCAACTTGCCTCTATTGCTTTATTTGAAGTAAGATTTTGAAGACAGCATATGGGTGTATCAAGGTTTCTAAAAAAAGGTATTTTGACCCCCCAAAATGCCATTATTAGATCAAAACAACAGAAGAATTAAAAGTACAAAGTAGCTATACTATCAGTATATGCCTTAAGTAAATAGTTTACTGTCAAATTACTCTTATATAAGAAAGCACCATGCAGTTTCATTTTAATGATGTTAGCCTCAGTAATCTAGTATAATAATAAACTCCTTTGTAATGAGTAACTATATAAAATGAAGTTACAATAATTTACAATTTACGTCTGTGACATGACCCAACTACTCTCTACAAGCACCACTGAAATCTTGATTGATACTTGGCTACCTTTTTCTACTAGAACTAATGGGAATATTTCATTGCCAACAAATTCTGTTTACCTGCTGTGTAGTTTATAAGGGTTGAATTCTTCTCTACTTGAAAATCACCATTTTCATCTCTCCATATGGATACCTGTTCAATGGCAGATAGCTTTGCAGCCAGTATAGATTTTTCAAGAGAGTCTTATATAAGAAGTCATAAAAAATGAGTATAAATAACTTACACTTAGGCAATTTTTCTTTTTCTTTTTTTTTCCTTGCTTGGAAAGATTTGCCCTGAGCTAACATCTGTTGCCAATCTGCCTCTCTTTTTTCTTCCTTCCCAAACTATGTACTATAGTACACAGTTCTATATTCTACGTGTAAGTCCTTCTACTTCTTCTATATGAGCCACTGCCACAGCATACTCAATGAGAGACAAGTGGTGTGGCTCGCGCCTGGGAACTGAACCTGGGACTCCGAAGCGGAGCATGCCAAACTTTAACCGCTAGGCCATCAGGGGTTTCTCCAGGAAATTTTTCTAGAAAAAAATTAGAATCAAGATGTATGATTTATTTCTAAAAATTTCATAACATACTTTAAAACATGAAATGCTCAACATGGTTAAAAGCACTTTACCACTCAGTTTACCTTAACAAAGATATAGCAAACATTTTGAGAAATATACTTTCAACAGGAAAGTCCAATTGTAGCTTTATGCTTTTGTAGACCACTCCCAATAACGTGGCTTAAAAAATATAACTGTAAGATTCTCTCAAGAAAATGTATTTCATTTCTATAAAAATCGTTCTTTACAGTGTCTCAATGTTTGTTTCCTACTGAGCTTCTCAATGTTCTTTAGGCTTAACAATATAGTAGAATCAAGCTCCTATAATCTAGCTTTTAATCCCACAATCCGGAAAGCTCTATCTCAAGGTCATCAATGACCTCTTAAATCACCGAATAATATTATTCCCATTTTATAAGTGCGAATACTAGGTTTTAAAGAAGTCAAGTTCATGCCCAATATTGTTTAGCTAGTAAGAGGCAGAGCCTAGATATGACTGACTCCTGCTGTCTGATTCTAAAATCCATAAGCATAACCTCTAGGTATACAGCCAAACGTAACACTCTGTATTCTTGCAACAGAATAAATGCATTTGCTTTTTCCTTAATGTCTGTAACACGGTTCTTAACTATTCCAATACAGTGGTTTCTCCCTTTCTGTAAATGAGAGTGTTCTTCAAAGTACCTTCCTTCCTCTTTGCTCTTCTCTATACATTCCCTCTACTCCCAGTGCTTGAATTCATTTAACAAGCATTTATTTTATTGAGTCCATACAATTCCAGACCCCATGGAAAAACAATGAAAAAAAAAACCAGTCCCTGGCCTTGAAGAATTTACAGACTACTAGGGGAGAAAGCCCTATGAGCAAGTCCAATACTATTTTCAAAAAAAAAAAACAAATTTGAGTCTGCACAAACACAGAAGGCTATCTATGCCACACAGCACGGGTTTTCAAGCCTTTTCTGAGGAGGACTACAGTTTATTAAGAAATAACGTTTAAAATTTCCAAAAGAGCACGCAAGACTTAGAACTTCCCTGATCCACTGTCCCCTTCCCACTACAAGCCATGTTTTTTCTAAGACTCTTAAGAACATCGTTTGAAAACCACTATATTCTAACATCTTAATAGTTTTGCCTTTCATGCCTAGGTCTTTAATCTACCTGGAATGGATTTTTGTGTATGGAGTAAAGTAGGGTTCCAATTTGAATTTTTTTCCATACTGATATCTAATAGTCCCAAGACCACTTATAGAAACGCCCCTCCTTTGCCCTCTGCTCTGTAAGAGAACTTCTATTAAAAGAAATCAAGTTTCTGGATACACGTGGAACTGGATTTGGGTTCTCTACTGTTTTCCACTGGTCTAACACTGTGCTAATACCAAAGTGCTTTAGTTACTATAGCTTTATATATAATAAATCAGGATATCTCATAGATCAAGTCTTCTCACCTTGACCTGCTGCTTAAAAAATATCTTGGCTATGCTTAGTCCTTTGTATTTCCATATGTATTTTAGAAAACACACGTAATTTTGAGCTCTGTAATTTCCTGGCAAACTGGTAAAATACCCACAAAACAAATCTAGATCAGTGGTTCTCGACCAGGGCAATTTTAACACCCCCACCTCCCACCCCAGGGACATTCAGCAACGTCTGGAAACATTTTTGGTTGTCACAAAGTGGGAGATAGGTACTACTGGCCTCTAGTGCGTTGAGGCCTGGGAGATGCTGCTAAGCATCTCACAGTGCACAGGACAGCTGCCACAACAAAGAATTATCCCATTCAAATTTTAATAGTGCCACTTTTGAGAAACCCCGTCCCAAATAAATCAAGGGGCAAATTTGCATGGGCCCATTAAAGGCCAGGGAACATCTACCAAAAACAATAATTTAGATTTAGAAAAACTGAACTGCCATAAGCCAAATGAGATTTACCCCAATTCATTAAAAAAAAAATCATATTATTTGCATAGACCAAAAGGCTTATCTTCCTGTTCTCTATAGCAGGGACATTTGCAGGAAGCTTATTGGAGGGGTTAAGTCTTTAAAATGCAAAGTTATAAAGAAACAAGACATAGCCAGAAGATATTAAAAAAAAAAAACTCATAGAAATCAGTAAGAAACAACCCAATAGAAATATGGGCATTCTGTATAGACAATTCACTAAAAGGAATATTCAAATGACCAATAAACATATATAAAGATTCTCAACCTCATTAGTCACCAGAGAAATACCAATTCAAACTCACGAGAACACAATCCATGCACCAGAATGGCTAAAATTTTAGAAGACTGGACATATCAAGTGTTAACAAGAATGCTGAACAACATAATTCCCATATACTACTGGATGTAGTGAAGGGGTTGCATAAACTGGTTCAACCACTTTGGAAAATGTTGGCAGTCTCTACTATAGCTGAACATATCCATACACTATGACCAGCAATGCCATTCCTAGGGATATATCCAACAGAAAATACTTACCTATTTGCAAAATAATGAACAAGAATGTTCATAAAAGCATTAAAAGGCCAAAGGAGAAACCATCCAAATGTCTAATAACTGCAGAACAGATTAATAAACTGTGACATGTTCATAGAAGGAAATAATATACCACAACAAGAACTACTACTATATGCAACAACACAAATGAATCCCCAAAATACAATGTTAAGCAAAAGTACGCAGACTCAAGAGTACAGATATCACTCCATTTCTATAAAGAGGCAAAACTCATCAATGGTGACAGAAAGGAGGAGAGCAAATACCTGTGCAGAGAAAGGACAGTGACTAGAAAAGAACATGAGAAGGGGCTGTAGGGTGTTGGGAATGTCCTATTTTTATCTAGGTGGTAGATACACGAGTGTGTTTATTTTGTGAAAATTCATCAAGCTATACACTTAGGATTTGTATGCTTTTCTGTATTTAGCTTATATCTTATTAAAGAATTTGCTTAAAAATATAAAGAATACAACCCTGATTTACCGCATCTGATGCTTCAAGAGACTATTCTAAACAGCCCTAACTCACAATGATGTTAAAATGCAAGTTGTGTATATATTGACAACTGATTTTTTACCAAGGCACAAAGGCAATGCAGTGGATAAAGGGTAGCCGTTTCAATAAATGGTGCTGAACAATGAGCTATCCATAGACAAAATAAATGAACTTGGATCCATACCTCACACCATATACCAAAAATAACTCGAAATGGGTTTTAGACCTAACGGTAAAACCTAAAACTATATTTGATAGAAAAACACTTGTATTCAAAATATATAAAGAACTCTCAAAACTTAACAATAAGAAAAAAAAAACAGGCAAAAGATTCGAACAGACATTTTATCAGAGAAGATATACAGATGACTAATAAGCACACGAAAAGACGCTCAACATCATAAGTTATCAGGGAAATGCTGATTAAAACCACAATGAGATACAACACTACATGCCTATTAGAATGGCTGACAAGACTGACCATACCAAGTGTAAGCAAAGATGTAGAGATATGGGGACTCTTGGACACTGCTGGTGGGAATGTAAAATGGTATAATGTATAAACACTTTGGGAAACAGTTTGGAAGTTTCTTAAAGAGTTAAACATAAGTGATCCACTCACTCCACTCTTAGGTATTTGTCCATAACAAAGACTTACATACAAATGTTCATAGCAGCTTTATTTGCAATAGCCCAAAACTAGAAACAACTCACATATACATCAACACGTGACTGGATAAACAATTTGTAGTATATCCACAGAACAGAACATTACTCAGCAACACAAAGGAACAAACTGTTGATACACACAACATGGGTGAATTTCAAAAGAATTATGTTAAGTGACAGAAGCTAGACAAAATCAGTGTACAAATTGTCTGATTCTATTTATATAAACTCTCGAAAATGCAAACTAATCTCTAGTGATAGAAAGCAAATCAGTGGTTCTTTGGGGAGAGGAAGACACAGAGGGGTGGGAAGGAGGGATAACAAAGGTGCATGAGAAAACTTTTGAAGGTAATGGATATGTTCACTATCTTGACACTGACTGAAAGTTTCATAGAGGTACACCTTATGGTGGAGGTCATAACTTATCAAAGCATACCATTTAAATAAATGCAGTTTGTTTTCTCAAGTATATTTCAATAAAGCTTTTCTAAAAATAATACAGGTTGTATATCAATATTGTGAACCAGAGTTCCTATAATTAGCTCAAAATCAACTCCATTCATTCACACAACAAATATTTATCTAGCACCTACTATATGCCAAGCACTCTGCTAGCTTCCAGGGTTACAATGGTAAGCAAACTGACATGGTTCCTGACCTCATGGAGAACACAGTCTGCTAGGGGAAGCAGAGATTAATAAAAGATGCACACAGACACATGGATAATTAAAACTTCACAGACAAGTGCTGTCAAGGAGACAAACACAGTGAGATGACACAAAATAACAGGGAAACCAAATCTGATCTAACGGAAAGGTCAGTATGGCTCCCTCAAAGAAGAGACATTTAAGCAACACCTAATGGAAGAGGAGGATAACATGTTGAAGATGTAACTTTCCTCAGAAGAGACACTAACACAAGCAAAGGCTCTGAGGCAGAAGAAAGCATGACCCTTTGAAGGAATGGAAAGAAAGTCAAAAGGGCTAAGGGTCAAAACAGTGTAGACAACACTATTGGTCACCTCTCCAGTAACTATTCCATCTCCTCTTCCTCACTCCTAACAGAATCACACTTGGGTTCCAGCAGCCACCCTCCTCCACACACAGTCATGTGCTTTAGAGGAAGATGACTCCATTCTTGGTTTTAGGAAGTGGATACGGTTGCGACTTAAGTCAGTCATGGCCACCTCTTTTCTCCCTGCCAGTGATTAGTTAAAGAATGGCATGAGTGAAAGCAGGAAAAGAAGTTATTGCATGCTCTAAACAAGAGATGGTAGTTTGGACCAGGGAGTTGTCAATGGAGATAGAGATTTGCACGGAGAAATAAGGTAGAACAACGTGTACACGATGCCTCCTAGGTTTCTGGCTTAGGCAAATAACGATCAATCTTTTCCATATAGTCAAAGCCAGAGAAATACTTTTTAAAAATGAATAGTCTTATGTTATTCTTAATATATTTCTCTTAAATAAACCTAATTAGAACTAGTCAAGGATCATACCTAAAACATATCTCATCCTCATGCAGGATACTGGCTTCAGAAGTTCATGCAGACTTATCAAGAATGAATGAAGCTAACTAGATTTTGTCTTACAATACAAATCAATGTTTTCTAAAATTCTAACCTATAATTAACAATCCTGCCTACAAATAACATCAATTTCTGAATATCATTTATTTTGCCTTGCCTGCTTCAAAAAATGATTTCAGCTAGCAAAGTGTCCAAATCAATTAAAAGCCAAGCCAAGAATAAAGTAGTCCAAGGATTTCTGACCACTATTGTGTTCTCTAAGAATAATTCCAGAGAAATTAGATGGAGGTACCTAATCAATTATGCTCATCAAATTTATCAAATTAGGTCTCATAACAACAGTAATGAAGGTTCCTACTACAGATACCAACAGACCCAGGCAAAAATATAACCTACCTTGACAAGTTGATGAAGTGCCATTTCTTTCAGAAGGTGGTGTACTTGGACTGTTGAAATGACGTGAAGTTCCTCGGTCCTCGACATCGTTTGTAAAATTCTTTGAATGGCACGTACAATGATGTGACAATGGTACTTCAGCTTTTTTGCTTAAGCTTTCATCCGCTGGCTTCCCTAAAAGAGAAAGAACCTCTATTTATAATATTTCTAAGTCAAAAAACATTAATCATCCTCTGCAGCTACAGTGAGCAACCACTCGAATTTGCCCAGGATTGGGAGGTTTCCCTGGCTGTAAGATTTTCAGTGCTAAACCTGGGAAAGTACCTGGCAAATCTGGACAAGTTGGTCACCCTATCTGTAGCATCAAATTAGGACAGGAGAGAAACACTTATGATGTCAGAGACATTTATAGAGAAATTATCATCAATTTGCCTAACTTACAAAAAGATAATAGTCAAAGATTAATAATGTAATAAAGGCACAACCACTTGAGTATTCGTTTATATTGAGACTTATTAAAATATCAAGCAGGGAGGATTAAAAGAAAGACCAAAAGTATATTCTTAGTTACTGCTATTTCTTTAAATGAATCATTCTGGATAAAAAGTACTTTATTATATTTTTTTCAAGTCCCAATAATCAAGCTGAATATATCAACCAAATACTCACCACGAAGAAGAGACTGTTGCCACACTAAAGCAGCACAAAGTAAAACTAAGCTTTTCCCACTTTCTGTAGGGCTCTCCAACAAACAATGTTGTTTACTTTTTAATCCTCGGACAATCTATTGACACAAAAACAATAAAAAAATCAGTAAACAATTGACTTCATTAGGGTGGGTCTCCATCACAAGTACAAACACAAGAAGAAGTAAGGTTGTACTTGAGGGAACATAGCAATAGCAGCAGGGAGAATTAGTATTTAGTTCAATCTAGACCTTATGCCTTTATCTTTCTCCCTAAAATTATGTTGGACTTAAAAGCATATAGGCATAAAAGAAATGAGCAAAGCAATGTGTGCCTTAATGATGCAAGCACCGTCATTTCTGTAAAACTAAAGTACACTAATATCTTGGATGAAAACTTAATGGAGGATACTGCTAGGGGGAGTATAAATCGCTACAACCACTTTGGACAGAAATTAACAATTTCTAGCAAAGTTGAAGATACCCAACACCAGGAAGTCCAGTCCTATGTATATATCCAAAAGCTTTCCCACAGGAACATAAGGAAACATGCATAAGAAAGTTCATAGCAGCATTGTTTAGAATTGCAAAAGAATGTAAACAACTTAAATGTCTGTCAAAAGGAAAACGGATAAAAAAATTCTGGTATATTCATACAATGGAATACTATACAGCAATTAAAATAGATGAACAATCAATAAGGCTACTTCTTAAAAATAATGTTAAGCAACTAAAAACACTTCTGAACAAATATAGGTACAGTATCATATCATTGTACAAAGTTTAAAAACAGGTAAAGTAATGTTCTATATTGTTTACGGATACATACATATGTAACAAAAGTATAACAACACGTCTAGGAAAGAAAAAGAATAAATTCATCATACTAGTAATGTTACTTGAAAACAAGGTATCAATTAAATATGGCAAAATATTAAGATTGAACAACTCTGGAAAGTTGGCTTACTCATTTGTCTATTAATTTTCTAAATGATTGAAACATCTCAAAAAATACGGTGAGAAATATAGTATTCTGTGTAAAAGACAGTAAATACTTTGTAGAAGGTAGTAATTCTGTAAATAGAAGTGCCAAATGAACTGAGAATAGTTTTCCGAATATTCTCCTTTGCCTCCTAACCATATACAGTTTATAGCAATCAGGATTATTTTTCGAAAGGTTACATGTTCTTCCATGAACCCAGCAAATATTTTCAATCCATTTACTATCTGAGAAAATGAATGTAGTCACAGATTCAGTATACGTTATGAATTATCAGCATCTTCATCTTAATGAAGACTTAACTGCTGAAAAATACTTGCAGAATTCATTATAGCAAGCTATGATGGACAAGCTTTACAAGGAAAGTTCATCTTCACCCCACCAACTGTACATTCAGACCATATTGAAGAGCTTTCCTGTTTACTTAGATTCTTAACTGCAGCAGAAACGAAAATCAAGACTGAAACAATGCCATTCAAAGAAAACCAGATACCCAACTAGACTAGGACAGAAGTCTAGAAATAAAAAGGGGATTCTTAAATGTATAAACAAAACAAATGCAAGTAAAAGAATCTCCTAGTCTTAACCATCACAGTGGTTGAGAACATGTCTCGGAATCTGACAAATCCGGATTTGTATCCCTACTCTGCCAAAGCTGTGGACCAGGAGGTAGAAGTACGAGTTCTAGATCAGGTTCCCACAACTCAGATGTGTTTCCTTGATCATGTCTTCACTTCTCAAGACTAAGATCCTTATCTGTAATAATCCCTAATTGAAAAACTGTTGTAAGGGAGAAAATGCCTTGGCACACAGTAGGTGCTTGATAATTCTGATTTAAAGGTCAGAAGGGTATAATGAACAGAAGATGGGCTTTGGAGTAAAGCAAGCTTAACTGTGAGTCCCACTGTGTGAATCACTGAACCTCAGTCTGTTTCTTCATCTGTGCAATGGAGATAAGATTATCTACCCGATAGAGTTTTGATGAAAATTAGCCAGGCATTGAGTTAAGAATTAAGTAAGGTAATGGATAGAACGTGCCTAAACTCCAGTATTTGACACAGAGGAGGTGATCTACTTTAATCCCCACCTCTTCTAAACCACCTATGCTTAATCTAGGATCCAGAGACGGAAGTCAGAGACTGTGCTCTCTTGCTATTGCGTGCAGAAGTCTTGGTACATAACTGGGTTTCTCTGAAGAGAAAGTCCGTGGATTTCTCATTCCCAGAACTATATCCTAATAAAATAACTGAAAACAGAGGGGAGACTGATATGCACTGTTATCAACTGAGGACTTCCTTGCAATAGTGAAAAAAAACGGCAAATTCGACCTGGGGATGGAGGGATGGTTAAAAGGGTAATTCAACAGCTTATGAAGCCAATTATACCCTGACCCCTAGCCTGTGTTCCAAAACAAGCTAAGAACCACTATTCTGAGGTATTTCCCAGTTCTACTATTCTGTGATTCTATCTGTGCAACTCTTGAGTAGAGATTTGGTGGACTCTAACCCCTTCACCGCAGCCAATAATGCAACGCCGGCTAGTTCCTCAGATACAGCCTAGAAATCCATCCCGCCCGCAGTCGCCGCAATCCCCCAGAGGATAAAGCACGAGCCCCCGATCCGCCTCCCGCCGTCTTCCCCGCTGCCACGAATCAGCGGAGGGCCGAGGGGGCCCGGGGCCTCTCCCCGGGGGTCGGGAGAGGCTCCCTCCGGCCTCCGCGTGTTCAGAACCCCGAGGCCCGGGGACGCGGTCACCCCGACGGCCCGCACGGGGGCCAGGCGAGAGCAGAAGGCTCTCTTCAGGCAGGCTGCTCGCCGCCCCAGGAGAAACAGGCTGGCCTGTTCTGAGGAAAACCGAAGCAGCGCTGCCTGGGCTCCGAGTCCCGGGAGAAAAGGAAATGGTATCTGCGAGCACAGACTGCGGAGCCTGGCAGAGAGGAGAGATCCCAAACCTCTCGCCTCCTCACCGGGCTGCCACTCCCTGGCCGAGCGCGAACTCCGGCGCCTCACCCGCTCCCTCCTCTGCTCTCTCCAGGCCGCGCACAAGCGCTCTTGCGGACGAATTCCCGCCTCCCGCCCCCTCGACTCCCAGCACCCAATCACCCGCTAGAGCAGAAACCAAGCAACCAATCCCGGCGTGAGGTTAGGGGGCGAGAACGCTGCCCCCCGAGGGAAGCCTCCGCAATAAAAACCAACGCAAAGTATTTCGTGGCCCTGAGGCGAACGCTTGAAGAGGGAGGGACGCGAGCAGACCACAGGGTTTAAAGGAAAAGTCTTCTCCGTTTTGAGATTTTGAAACTGGCGACTTAACCTGTGCAACCGTTTCCTTGGAAACTCGCAGTCTCATTCTTCAGGTGTGTAGACCATCGAAAGGAAACCGTTTGAAGCCTTGCCGGGTTCTTCCCAGAGCGCCCGTCTGTGCGGCTCAGCTCACGTTTCCGAACTTCACGGCAGCCCGGGTGTCGCACAGACGGAGGCGGGAACTGCCAAACGCCTGAGCCCGGCCAGACGACAAGGCTGGTTGACGAGTGGCCGTAGAACCTCAGGATGTTCCAGGCTTCCCCGGATAGCGAGTTCAACCAGAGCAACGCTGTAGAGCGCTCCTGCCCCAGTCACTTCTGCTCCATCAAGGCTCATCCGCCTTCTGTCCCTCCTAAAACCGGGTTGTTATTCTTTGCCACGAAGTACACTTCAGTTTCCTCAAAGGTAGGGAGTTAATCGTGATCTCTCCAAAGCGTGATTTTGTCAATTTCTGAATAGCCTAAGCTTGGCTCCGATACTAGTGTCTCAAAAAAGTAAAACATGAGACAGTTTCTCAAGTTTGAGCACCTAGTTTGGGGAGAGGTTTGCTGCAGGGGGAGCAGCGGGAGGAGAGTGGATTTGTTTGCTTCCCTTTCAGTTTTACTGCATCTTCCCCAAATGTACAGTGCTAAAAATAAATTCTACCTTTTAATTTAGTAATCTCAGGCTCAAAAATTTATCCTAAAAGAGTAATCCAAAAGAAAGAAAAAGTAAAAATACCTAAATTGATAACATTGGCTATTGTAATCCTGAAAAAAGTCATCAACCTCCCGGTCTAGAAATAGCACCCTATACGGTTATGATACATCAGTTTGATCATTAGGAAGCCAATAAAATAATTATCAAAAGTAAACAACTTGCAAAAAAAATTTCATATAAAGTTAAATGAAAGAAAACAGACTCCCTACTGGGTATTATGAATTCCATTATGTGAAAATATATATGCATAAGCAAAGATGGAAAGTATAAAAAATGTAACTTACTGTTAAAACAGTGGAATGAAGGATAATTTATCAATACTTAAAAATATCTTCAAATTTTTATTCTGCTTTTACAATTTTTTTAAATATCAGATCGTTTAAGTAACTGCTCCAGGGAAACTACTACGATTTTCCATTTTCCTCCGCTCAATTCCTAAGGCTCTCAACCGATTCTAGCCTTGTATGGCCATTTGACGTGTGTGGCGTTAACAGAAATGGATACAAGTAGGCTCTGGAGCCAGACAGTCCTGGATTCCAGTCCCTTGAACTGTTCCTTTCAGGTGAAGAGTAGTGAAAGAAAACACAAAAAACTACAAGTTCATTTGATAAAGAATATGAATGTTTATAAACCAATATTCAAAATAGCTGCACACATCTGTTTTCACTTGAATAAAAAAATCACATTGTGACAAATTTTGTAAGCTTAACTTAAAATACATGAATATTAACATTTACTAATATAGTTACACATTTTATTTACATCATCAATGAATGTGATGAAAAACAGCATGTTGTTATTTAAACACAGCAGGTTTTGACCATCCTTTGAAAACTGATCCAAGAATGTGCGCTGCATTTAGTTAGAAACCATTTATTTCAACCTTTTTTGAACTCCTAGAGGTTTCCTACTCACATAAAATATTCCAAAGCCTCAGTTTAAAATAAAACAAAACAAAAGAACACAGGACCGCTGTATTTAATCTTAGAAGACTACAAAACTGCCTTATTTAAAAATATGAAAATTCTTACAGTATTTTTTAAGTGTATGCTTTTATTTTTCACATCGAACTTACTTGATTGAACATTAAGCATCTGATATCTCAGGGAAGGCCAGCCCAGTATCCTGTTTTTCAGAGCTTACCAGGTGTTTCTGATGCAATCTATGGACCAGCAGAGACCCATTTGACTAAAGAAATAATTAATCAAGTGTTCTCTAAACACTGCTGCATAATGGAATAAACTGGGGAATCTAAAAAAAAATATACTAACGCCTGACTCCCAACCGAAGACATTCTGATTTAATTGGCATGGGTTACAATTGGGGATCAAGAGTTTTAACAGCTCTCCAGGTGATTTTAATATGCAGCAAAATTTGGAGCCACCACAATGATGCAAGACACAACAGTGATCTAAATCACAATTAGCCACAAATGACAGATGCCTATAGAGGAGAACTCACTTTTAAAGAAGTTTCTCAAGTTGGAAATACTTTATAGTTTCTCTCTGTTTCTTAAGATCAAATTTATTCTTTTTCTGAAAGTTATAATGACTCTTTAATTAGTAGTCTTCAGAGGGGATTTATATTGTTAAACACTCAACAATTTTTTTCAACCATTAAGTTTAGGTTATTGTATATAATCACTGCTATACACTTATCTATTACGTGTAACAATACACTGAAATTACCTTCTAGGCATCACGGTATTAAGAACCATCCATAGTTTATTGGCTGTTTGAAGCATTCTCCACAGAACCCCTGAATTTAATAGCTGGTTCATATTGGATGTTAATACTTCTGCCTATGGTATAAGTTCACTGGCAGAGAGTAGAGTCAAGCGTTCTAGAATCTGTATCATTTCCATATGTCTTACTGGGACAGCTGAAAATGCTAAAGGGGAAACTAAGCAGTCATAATCTAAATTCTATACAGCTTACCAAATAAGAAGTAAAATTGGTCTATCAGACTACAGGCCAAACAAATCAAGAAAACAATGTTGCTCTAAACGTAAAACATTCAATCTTAGCCATAGTTTTGGCCATACTTAAAATAAGGACCTTAAGAAAAATTCATTTAGGTGTAGTTATTTCACAAAGAACAAAACATATCTCATTTAAGAAATCACATTAGTGACCCAAAGACAAGGTCCTCAACCTGTGGAATCTGATGTATCTCTGGGTTGAAAGCATCAAATTGAGTTGAATTATCTGACGACTAGCTGGCATTCCAAGAATTGCTTGTTGGAGGGGTGGGGAACCCCCCCACGTGTGAAAAAATGAATCTCAGAACACCATTTATGGGCATACACCCAAAATGATTGAATGCAGAGGTATAAAGACATAAATGTACACCTGTGTTCTTAACAGGATTATTCAAAATAGCCAGAAGCTGGAAGCAAACCAGGTGTCCATGAACAGATGAAGTGACAAATAAAAAGTGGTGTATACATACTGTGGAATACCATTCACCCTTAAAAAGGAAGAAATTCTGACACATGCTATGACAAGGACGAACCTTGAGGACTTTATGTTAAGTGAAATAAAGCCAGCCACAAAATGAAAAATACTGCATGATTCCACTCATATACGATACTTAGAGTACTCAAATTCATAGGAATAGAAAGGAGAATGGTGTTTCCCAAGAGCAAGAGGGAGGGACAACGGAGTTGTTGATTAATGAGCACAGAGTTTCAGTGCAAGGTGAAAATAGTTCTGTGGATGGTTGGAGGTTACGGCTACACAATAATGTGAATGTACTGCATGTCACTGAACTGTACACTTAAAAATGGTTAAAATGGTCAATTTTAGGTTATGCATATTTTATGACCATTTAAAAAAATTAATTATTTTCAACAAATGAACAAACACTAGCTACATGCAATAGCATGGATGAATATCACAACCAAAATGCTGCATAAAAGAAATTATATTCAAAAGGCTATATATTTTTTTATTCCATTTATATAAAATCCAAAAAAGAAACAAAACCAAGGTCTGGCTTCCAGTAATGGTGGAGTGGCTTGTTGAACTAACACTCTCACAGATAACAATGGTAAAATCTACACAAAATATTATATGTATATATATAGAATCATGTATTTATATGTAATACACATATAATAAATGTGTATATGTGTGTATGTATAAATCTCTTCCGAAAGCAAGCAGAACTGACAGGGAGTCTTCCCTTAAATGATGGGAATTGCACCAGGAGATATTTGCAAGCTGGAGTCTTTTGCCTCAAAGCATTCTAAAATCTGTACATGGCACAGACGGGAAAAACTACAGTCTTACTTGTAATGTTAGAGGATGTATTTTGGGGCTAACAGAGTAGCTGGAAAGTTAAGGGAGAAATTCTGGAAGGGAGGGAGACACAAAGAGGAAAATCTCAAAATATGTATGTAGGTCTCCCCCCCACACACACCAAATTGGCAGATCTTTGAACAACACACATGCATGGTAGGCCCCAGAGGGCCTAGTGTAAAAACAGCAGTTGGAAGATGAGAGAACTGAATGAGGATTTCAGCTATGCCCACTGTAAAGGAGAGAAGATTGGAGTTTCAGTCCAGCCAAGTTAACTCCCTGCTAGAAAAATAACAACACTCTTCAAAGGAATACAATAGAATCCAGAGTCTGTATAACTATCATTCATGGTTTCCAGTACACAGTTTAAAAAATCATAAGATTTGAAGAGATGGGCAAATGTAATCCATATATGACCAAAAGCAGGCAGTAGAAACTCTCCCCAAGGTGTTGCAATTATCTGACAAGGATAAGAAAGCAGCTATTATCAAGATGATCAAGGTGGTATGAAAAATATTCTCATAATGAATGAACATATCTGGAAACTCAGCAGAGAAATGGAAATTACAAAAAAGAACCAAATAGGAAGATTAAATTAAAAAAATGCTTTTGAGTTTACATGTACATTAGAAACAGTAAAAGAGGGCTGGCCCCGAGGCTTAGCGGTCAAGTGTGCGTGATCCACTGCTGGTGGCCTGGGGTTCGGATCCCAGACGCGCACTGACGCACCGCTTCTCTTGCCATGCTGAGGCTGCGTCCCACATACAGCAACTAGAAGGATGTGCAGCTATGACATAGAACTATCTACTGGGGCTTTGGGGCGAAAAATAAATAAATAAATAAAATTAAAAATAAAAAACAGTAGAAGAAACATGAAGATAGAGCAATAGAAATTATCCAATCTGAACCAAAGAATGTAAAAATTTTGAAGAAAAATGAAGAGAGCCTTACCTGTGAGATGATTGAGTCCCCAGCAATGAGGGGAGAGACAGAAAAATTAAATGAGGCAGAAAGGCAAATCAATAAGTAATAGCATAAAACTTCCAAAATTTGGTAGAAAATCTAAAATTTTAGATCCAAGGAAGTCAGCAAACCCAGAAAATAAAATACAAAATAAAACCACACCTGGGCACATGATAGTCAAGCTGCTAAAATCTAAAGATAAAAAGAAAATCTTGAAAGCAGTCAGGGAAATACATATATACAGGGGAAGACATTACATACAGGGAGAAATAATGTCAATGATGGATGATATATTATCAAAAACAAAAGAGACAAATCAACAACAAAATTACATCTTTCAAATGTAGAAAGAAAACCCAAAAGTCAACAGAGGATTCTATATTTAGCAGATCTCACTTTCAGAAAGGAGGCAGAAGCCACAATAATATTCCACATACCTATTAGGTGGCTGAAATAAAAAATAAAATTGCAAATATCAAGTGCTGGTGAGGACAAGGAGCAACTAGAACTGGGAATGCAACATGATAGTTGCATTCGGATAACGGTTTAGCAGGTTCTTATAAAGTTAAACATACACTTATTATATGACTCAGATATCCCACTCCTAGGGATTTACTTAAGCAAATTGAAAACTAGTGTTTAAACAAAAATCTTTGGGTGAATCTTCATAACCATGTTATTCATAATTGCCACAAGCTGGAAATAAATTAAATGTCCTTCATCAGGTGAATGGAGAAAGAAACTGTGGTGAACTGGGACATTAGAATACTATTTGGCAATAAAAAGGATAAACTCTTGATTCACACAACAACATGGATGAATCTTGGCTGCATTTCTCTAAGTGAACGAAGCGCAATTCAAAGGGCTGTACAGTATATGATTTCATTTGTATGACTTTCTAGAAAAGTCAGCATTACAGACATGAAAAATGATCAGTGGTTGCCAAGGGATGGAATGGGGGAAGGGGTTGACTACACAGGGACAGTATGAGAGAATTTTGGGGGATGAGAAAAACAGCTCTGTATGCTACTGTGGAGGTGGATACATGACCATAAAGTTGTCAAAACCCACAGAACTGTACACTACAAAGAGTGAATGTTACTCTGCAAATTTTAAAAATCAATCAGGATGCTGGGGAACTCAGATGAAATGCAGTGACAAATGAATCTCACTGTATTACAAGCATGTGACATAGCCACACATAATGGATGGGGATGAAAGGTCCTGACCTAAGTTACTTTGGAAGACAGTGTTTTGATGGGATACTGTAAAACTAAAGTACAGTACACAAACACTGTACTCTAGGTGGTAATTTTGTTTTTCATAAGGGTATGGATTAGCAATTCTGAAACTAGTTGACACATTAGGAAATATATTGTAGCTAACTGGAGTTAAGTTTCTCACTGTTGGTGAAAGAAGTTAAAAATAAACAAAAGGAGAATGCTAGAATAAACTCTGTGGTGTTGGATAGGAGTTGGAAGTATCAGTATGAAACCGTGTCTCTTCTAATATATCTATCCAGATAGATGGATAGATTGATAGGTTGGTAGATTGATAGATAGATGTGTATACCTGAGTTTATATTCATACATACATTTCCAGGCTCTGCTGAGAGGGTCCAGAAACAGTGACACCCTAGTATCAATGAGCACACTTAGCTCCCAGATCTTGGTTTCTAAATATCATTCTCCAATAAAAAGAACCAGGTTTCTTTGGAGAAATGGCTAATTCTAAGGCTGGAGATGGAAAATACAATATGAGCCTCGACCATCTTGTAGTGCCAGAAAGTAGAAAAGTGCTTTAAATAAAACACAGCAAATGATGAGATGTGTCAAAAGGAATCAATCTGAAAGATTTCTCAATGGCTCAAGCTGGAAAACTGTGAGCAACATAATAAATAATGGTAGCATTGGATTATTAAACAGAGAATAAAATAAATATCCATGAGTGTATACTGACATAAAATAGAATAAATAAGAAAGGAAGAAAGAAACAGGAATAAAAACGAATAAGAGAAAGAAAGGAAGAAGGACGGGAGAAGGAAGGAGGGAATCTTCCTCACAGAATTCCAAATAATAAATGTGGCTGGATAGCATGAAATAGAAAATCGCCACTAGAACACCACAGTAATAATTATTGTGGGTTAGGCTGACTGATGAATGCAAAAACTGTGGGTGAAACTTAAAAAAAAAAAAATACATTTGCAGAGCCTCAAATCATCTGCCTCAAAATACATAACGTTTTTCTGTTAATTACTTTAAAAGACCTATGACTATTGAAAGCAAAAATTATAACACTGTATTGTGGGATTTATAACATGGGAAGATGTAAAATTTATGACAACAATAGCACAAAGGACAGACAGAGGTAAATGGAACTGTTCTGTAGCAAGTCTTCCATATTTTACATTGATTAAACTGGTGCACTATTAAGTCTAGGTAGGCTGTGATATGTTAAAGGTGCATATTGTAATCTGGACCAACCACCAAAAATGCAAAGGTGTGTCACTTAAATGCTAATAAAGGAATTAAACAGCATACAAAAATGGTGTGTGCAAAAATGTTTGCAGGAGATGACCTGCACGTCCCCAGGAGGAAGAAGAGCCCACTGCGGGGCATCCTCAGAGCAGAATGCCCTCAGCTGTGCCGAGGAGCAAACGCTGACACACACATGTTGGGAGAGACTCATCAACCTCGTGCTGAGGGCAGCAAGCTGGACAGAAAACAATACAAGTGGGATGATTTCAGCCAAGATGAACCTATGCTGAAAAAACCAGAACAGTGGTTGCCTCGGGGGAAGGAAAAAATTGCCTAGGAAGGAACAGGAAGTGGTTTTCTGGGGGTGATGGAAATATCCTATTCTTAAAGGGGTGACGGTTATATGGGCATGTTTATTTGCCAAAAATGTAAGGTTGAGATTTGTGCCTTTCAGTGTGCTTACTTCTTACCCCCCCACACACACACAAAGGACTAAAAGAATAATAAAGTGAGGTGGGAATGGGATGGAATGTGGAAGAAACAAAAATGGCAGATGATTAGTAGTTGTTGAAGCTGGGTGACAAGCCTACTATGCTGTTTTGTTTATTTTGTATATTGTTTAAATTGTTCTCTAATAAAACACTTGTATAAGAAGACAAACTCAATATATAGTGTTCGCTGGTAAGATGTCAGCTACCTTTGGGGAGGAAGGAGGGAGAAAGGGATTGTTGGGACCTGAGTGAAGCTGGTGTTAGTTCTTGGTCACACAAGTGTGTTCACTTTGTAATAATTCTTTGAGGATTACATGGATGACTTCTGCATATATTTCTACACGCATGTTATACATCAATAAACATTTTAAATCCGGCATATTTGCAAAAAGATTCTAACTCAATATCTCAGGATAACAACAGTGTTTTGTTTTAAAGTGGAACACGTTCACTCATGACATCATCAGATGGATTTTAATACTCCCAAGTATCTAGTAATGCCCTCACCCTTGAGTGGCCCCCCGGGTCGTTCCATTTTTGCTTCAATTTGGCAAGTGGTATGGCTTTGAGTTTTTATGATTGGTATGGACCCTTAAGGTGGGTGGGTTCCAAGGGGAGGATCTCTGCAGCGACCCTGATCACGGGGTCCAGAGGGAGGATCATGGCAGGCTGGATGGATGCAGGGGATGGTAGTACAGATGGCCTTGAAAAGGCAAATTCCAGGATCCCATGCACCTGGTATTTCCATTTTAGATATTGAATTTACATTTCAAATACTGGCCAGGGAGCTTCCACCAGGGCTGCAAGCATTCTCAGCAATAGCCAGGCTGGTGAGCCCCACTCCTACCTGAGTACTGGCCTCAAAGGATGCAGCCCAACCACACAGCACATACTCTGGAGGGGAGGGCAAGGCATGGAGAGTTGGCATCCTATAGAGAAGAGGCGGGGTAGAAGGTGGGGTGTAGAAGCATAGGGGCGTGGGCCAGGGGTGGAGGGACAGGTGGGAGTTGGGTCCCCTAGCTGTGCGTGCTGAGTGCTTTTGTCTCTTAACCATTCCTGGCTAGGAGCTTGAAGGACTGCAGAACTACAACTCCCAAGATGCTCTGGGCACGGGGCGGTGCCTAGCCCTGGGGGGAGGAGCAGGGCTGTGAAGGCTTGCCTGAGGGCCAAACAGCCATTGACTCAGGACTCTGGTCCTGCATCGGCTCCAACTGGACTGAGTCCCGGAGGGATGTGACGGGACGAGAGGGACCAGGGAGTTAGGGTGTGGCAACTGCATGGGCAGCCAAGGGCCTGCAGCGTGCAACTGCTTTTGTCCAAAATTGAAGCTGGACTCGTGCCTCTTCCCCACCGCCTCCCTCCTTTGCTTGATTCCTCCTCCCCTCTGTGTGCCTGTGGGTCTTTCCACAGCCTCCTACCTAGTCCAGGGCCATGTGCTTCTCTAAACTGCTTATGGGAACTGGTTAGACATCCCAGAAACTTTCCAGTTTGCCTGCTGCCCTCTGCCTTCTCCAGCCAAAGTGCCATCATTTCATCAGCTTTTGGGAGACATTCGCCCTTTTGGCCCCTCTTGAAAGCACAACTTAAGAGCTTTGCAGGGTGGTAACATTGGCTGTTGCTTGCCTTTTTTGCAGATGTGGAAGTTGAGGCATCTGTGAGGTTAATCACTGTTTTCCCCAGGATCTGCTAAGAGCAGAGGAGAACAAATCAATTCCCAGGCAAGTATCTAGTAGGCCATTTTCACCAACCCATTCCAGTGCAGAGGCCTCCGAAACAGCATCGTTAAGATGAGAATAGCTTAAGTATTTTGCTCTTTAGATTGATCACCTAATCTCAGCTCAGGCCTGAGTGGCCAGTCTTTCAGGGACAGGGCTGGTGACTCTGATCCCTCAGGAAGAGACCGGTGGTCCAGCTTTGGGAGAGGGATGTTCATGGTAGACAGCACCTGGGCAACATTTGAAACCCGTCAGCATTAACACCTCTGCTTTGGATTCAGGCAAGCTTCCCGGATAAACATGCCTAGGGATAGTCAGATGTACCGTATTCTTTAAAAATTGATTACATCAGTGAAAAGAACAGAACATAAGATATCCTGCTCATTTGCAAAAGATAAAATGCAAGCAAGACTTTCTTGTTAATTTTTTTCTGCTCATTCTCTTGGCTGTACTGTACGCTTGAATGCAGAAACAAAAAACTTGAATTGCCATATTCTCTTTTCCTGAGATTGGTAAATTAACTTAAAAGTCTTATTGAAACCTACGGAGGAATGATTAGCAGTTTTCCTGATTTATGCCATCCTTAAAAGTCTGGGCATTGATCTAAATGAAAACAAGTCCTTGTTTATATTACACATCCCAATATGTTACATTTCTGATTCCTGAATGTGGAATATTATCAAAACAACTGGAAAACCTGATCATGGAAACTAAACCCTGTCACTTTGTCAAGAATTTGCCTCTTTATGAATTAATGACACATGAATTCTTTAACATTTTTGTAAAGAAAGGATGAGAAACTCTGCAGTGTCTCTGAATGTGGCAAGACGGGGAATTCTCGTTAGACCACATCCTCGGGTTCTTCTCTCGTGTTCAACAGGCCCAGGTGATAGTCCGTGTGGTCAGGTGCAACGCCGCTCCCCCAGCCCCCAGTGTTCCATCCTACTCTGGCCTGTGACCTCTTCAGGGGGTTCTGATGACACTCGTCCACAAGTGTTGGAAGGAGACATTGTAACATGAGGATATTCCTCATCTTGAAACAAGGATTAATGGAGAGGAAAGTCTCTGGGTCTGTGTGCTCCGAAGCACTGATGTTGGGGTGTGGCTTCAGTCACCACTGTGCTCCCAGCAGTCCCCACAATGGCTGCCTCAGACATTTGATCTCCTGGTGCAACCACAGCAGCTGTTGACAGAGCTGGGCGCTCGTCGTGGTGAAGTGTCTTCCATCAGATTTTGTGGCTCTGACCCTCCTCTGCTCAACCCCTTCCCATTCCTAACTGCTGCATTGATTGCTTTGTAGTGTTTCCTAGGAGCCACTGTGTGTAACTGGATTTCACAGTGTCTTTAGTGACCCACCCTCACTACACGAGTCACTGAAAAACAGCCACTTATCCTGGTGTAGCCCATGTTCGTCCTCTAAAGTGGAGCTGTGAAGAACCCTGCTTACTCGGAGCTCCTTTCATTCTCATGCTGCTGGGGCTGCTTATGAAGCTGGGCATCTCGTCTTTGGTCTCATCACATTATTCTTTTCATCGATTAATCTGAAGTCGGATATGACTTTGTTAATAATGTGACACTGGCTGTCACAGGCACTTCTATGTATCTTCCCCAACAGCTCTGTGAAGTAGACCTGTGATCCCCATTTTACAGGGGGGACACTGAGACTCAGAGAGGTCGAGTAGCTTCCTTCACACAGTTTCTTGGTGCATTTTGAGTCTCCACCTGGAGCTCCGCCTCTCAGGTGTGTGCACTTAGCTGGTGTTCCACTATGTCCCTCTCTGCCAGCTGCCCCAAAGGCACACGGCCCATCCTGAGTCCATTGTCTGCTAGTTGGCAGTCACCCTGCACAAACAGGCCCTGGGTGGGGAGTGGACTAGCAGGGCGTGGTCGTCCGGCCTACCCTGGGCAGATTCTATGTTTATTGCGAGAGCTGGAGCAGTGGAAGATACTGACCGTCACTCGCCTGGAAGGTTTCTTATGGAGAAATACTCCACTGACTTTCTGCAGGTGTCGTGTCTTCTTTGTCTTCATTGCTCCTCTGGGCTTTCTCCTACAGCCCATGCTGTGCAGTAACATAGAGAACAGAGACTGGTGAACATCATACTGTTGCCCTGCACCAAACGGTCACATTACTCATTTTTCTAATTATGAAAGAATTACATACTTCGTAAAAAAAAGTCAAATTATACAGATCTATGTAGAGTAAAGTGAAACCTTCCCCTTCCATCCCCTTCCCTGCAAACTCACTCCCCTACTCAGAAGGAACTATTGTTAAGAGGTGGCAGCTTATTCTTCTGGACATTTCCAATGAATTTATAAATACACATAAAGTTTTTTTAACATAAATTACATAACTACATCGTTTTGCAACTTGCTGTTTCCCAAACCATATATCATAGACGTCTCTCCTTATCAGTGCACGTCACTCTAACTTAGCTTTTTAGAAGTTTTGGAGCTACTCCAAAGAACAGGAATACCACGATCTGTTTATTTCTTCTTTGCTAGAGATGGGGTTATTTCCAGTTTCACTATTATACATAATGCTGCAGTAAGATCCTTGTATGGAATTTATTACACTGCTATTCAACTGCTCAATTTTCTTTGTTCCCTTTTAGTCAGAGACTATGATATATTTGTAACAATTTTATGGGAATTATTTTATAGGGAAATTAATTTATCTCTGAATAAAGACATTTATGGGGAAACTTGACTTCAAGGTCAACCATCTCAGTATTCTGGAGAAAAATCATGAAACTTAGAAGGTATTATGCTAGCTGCATCACATTCTAACAAGTCACGTTAACAATTTAAAGTTGAATGTTTGGGCTGGCCCGGTGGCGCAAGCGGTTAATTGCGCGGGCTCCGCTCCGGCGGCCCGGGGTTCGCGGCGGCCCGAGGTTCGCAGGTTCGGATCCCGGGCACTCACCGACGCACTGCTTGTCAAGCCATGCTGTGGCGGCGTCCCATAAAAGTGGAGGAAGATGGGAATGGATGTTAGCCCACGGCTAGTCTTCCTCAGCAAAAAGAGGAGGATTGTCATATGTTAGCTCAGGGCCGATCTTCCTCACAAAACAAAAACAAAAAACAAAATAAATAAAGTTGAATGTTTGTATAGCCTCTACAGTCTTTGTTCAGAAGAAGGATGACTTTTTCTTGTCTTGAAAACTTCTGACTCCAGGGGCTCTCAGTTGGGCTTCAGAGAGGATAAGATGTTGGTGTTGTATCTGTTTCTCTTCAGCTGTAGGCTGCATCATCTAAAGATCATAGAATTGAACATGGTCCAATCGATATATACGATTTGGGTCAAAAATTCAAAGTAATGAACCCAAGACAGGAATCTATAACTTTGGTTCTTAATGAAGAATTTCCTTTGATATCCTCAAGTCTCTGTGATTACTAGTAAAAACTCACCTATGGATGAAGAGATGTGGTTCTGCTGGCAATGTCTGGCTTGAACATCCATAGTTAAGGCTGCCACATCCCTAGGTAGATTAGACTTGACCTCTCTACGACCTCTGCCCTTGTTCTTTCACCTGGGAAAAATAAGAATTTAAAAAAACTGTTGTTACTAGCACTGAATGCTAGAAATGCCCATTAAAGAGTGAGTTTGATTTGGTAAACCAAAGGGAGTACATGCAGAACAAAGTCTTTAACATCTATGAAATTTCAAAAAGTTTTAATTTTTTTAAATGTAACTCTATTTTTGCAACAATGCAAAATGTATATATATGAATGAAATATCCCTCTGTCCATTTCTTAAGTTGTTTCCATTGATTTGATGGATTTATCCTCTAATCAGGATTCCAAGTGTGAAAGAACATCTTGGTCTTTCAAAGAAAAGAAGCCATTGATATTTGATTTTCTTTTAGCTCGGCATCCTACAGGTTTGAGGAATAAATTATCATGTAATGATACAATGATTCTGAAAGCTAATTGTTAATTAGAGGGGTGTAAGGGATGATTGAATGGTGGTTCATCCCCATGGTCAGGGGTATTGTACACATGGATATGTAAACACGATTCAGGAGGCTGCTTCAGCCCCGTGACATCCCTGAGAACCACAGTGCAGAAGGATATAGGGGTATAGCCATCTGCCTCGATCTCCTGGGTTACATGTAGATCCAGAGGTCTTGACAGTGGCTTTAGAGCAGCTAACTTTTGTCTATTTCTCCCCTTCCTTCTCTCCAGCTTATCTCAAACAGTCCTGACTATCATGTTTTAAAGTAAGACCAATTATAGTTATTTACATGAGCTTCTTGTTCATTATTGCAGAGTAATAATCAGGGATACCATTAAATATCATTTAATCTACCTAAATAAATTTGTTGTACCTTTTAATTGATTAGAACACTAAAGTTAGTTCAGAGCTTGATATGCACCAAGTGTGTTAATCTGCTTACAACTGCCATGTGCCTCACTCCTCTTAGAAGTGTATCTTTGGCCCATCACAAGATTTTAATGACTCAAGTCATCATAAATTAAGATAATGCACTGTCTTTTTGTGACCATGAGGCACATGGGTCCATTTTGGAAATATGCCCATCTGTCTTTGCTCCCCATGGGAAGTTTCTGGTCACTAGGTCTCCAGGTGGCTTGCACAAGCCCTAGGTCTTTAATAGCTTGGTGCCTCTCCTTCTAGTTGGGATAGAAATAAAAGAGATTAGAGAGACTTATTAAAGTTTTGGTTGCATGAGGTCTTCTATGAAGACCATCCATGCATATTGTTCTGGATAGCTCTCTGTTCCTAAGACCACTAGTTATTTTAAGGGCTTGTCAGGAACTGTGAAAGGTTTGATGTTTTACCTTACCTGCAAACCAATTAGTTAGCCTACAATCGTCTTACAGATGCTGGCAAAAGTCACGAGTCCCATGCCTCAGAGACAAAGGACTTAATGACACAACAATAGCAGTGACCAGAGTATCAGCATTTGCACCGGTTCACTAAATCTCACTTCCTACAGGGTGATAGACAGTGGGCCAGGTGACATGCAGAGGGTTGCAAGATCTCAGAGCCTAAGGAATTCAAATCTTTGATAACGGGCAGGATGTCTGCTAACCTTTGCCCTGGGGGTGTGTTATTTTTATTATACTGGGCAGTAAGCAAGCGTGCCCTTTGCTCCAGAGGAGGGCACTATTTCTATCTTCCGAGGCTGACAGCTCTACACACATCCTTGAAAAGATAGCCTGGTTTTACTGGCTTTCAAAGATAAGCTTGAATGAGACTTGATCATCATTCAGTTCTTCTGTTTACTCTATTGGGATTGTGCAAATATGCTCTTTTCTCTGTAAAGTTCACTAACTTTATTCATACATAAGAGATGTTTTTCTTTTTATTTATTAAGTTGAAATTTTCTTATTAGAGAAAATGATGAAACTATTATGGGTTGGATGTGAAAGTATGTTTTTCCAGGAAAAATGTGAAAATAGATCGGTGCTTGCAGAACTTTGCCACAAGGACCTGATAGCAACTTAAATGATTTTAATTTGAATACTGTTTTATACAACTTTCTTCCATTTACTTCATCCTCTCTGCTTCCTGTAATTCCCATATGGGAATGGGGCAGTTTCAGGGATTCACTGAACTCATATACAGTATTCAAATGGTTTTGTCTGTTGTGTTTTTTAATTGAGATAAAGTTGACATACAACATTAAATTAGTTTCAGCGGTATGACATAATGATTCAATGTTTGTATATATGTTGAAATGATCACCACAATAAGTCCAGTTAACATCCGTCCCCATATAGAGTTACAAATTTTTTCTCTTGTGATGAGGACATGGCATATTTCAAGGTGCAGAAGAATCAACGATGATGTCATACTTTTCCATATACAGCTTGATGAATTTGGACATAAGCATACACCCTTGAGACTGTCACCACCATCAAGGCCACAAACATATCCATCATCTCCCAAAGTTTTCTCTCACCTCCTTTATTACTATTATTCTCTGGTAAGAACTCTTAATATCTACTCTATTAGCAAATGTAACACATGCAATACAGTCTTGTTAGCTGTAGGCACTATGCCGTATCCTAGATTTCCAGAGCTTATTTATCTTGATAACTGAAACTTTGTATCTTTGAACATCAGTTCCCCATTTCTCCATCTCCCCAGCCCCTGGCAACCACCATTCTAACCTCTGCTTGTGTGAGTTTGACTATTCTAGATTCCACAAATAAGGAAATATTTGCCTTTCTCTGTCTGCCTTATTTCACTTAGCACAATGTCTTCTAGGTGCATTCATGTTGTCAAAAATAGCAGCAATTCCTTCTTTTTTCAATGTTGACGATTATTGCATTTCTTTATCCATTCTTCCATCAGCGACGTTTAGGTTACTTCCACATCTTGGCTATTGCGAATTTGCTGCAATGAACACTAAAGGGCAGGTATCTCTTTGAGACCCTGATTTCAATTCCTGTGGGTGTATACCAGAAGTGGGATTGCTGGATCATAGGCTAGTTTTCACTTTTGGAGGAAATTCCATACTGTTTTCCATAATGGCTGTATTAGTTTACATTCCGACGAGGTTTCCTTTTCTCCACATCCTCACCAACATTTGTCATCTTTAGTTTTTTGATAATCGCCATCATAACAGGTGTGAAATGATAGCTCATTGTGGTTTTGATTTGCATTCCCTGATTTGTGATGCTGAACACCTTCTCATACACCTGTTGGCCACCTGTATGTCTTCACTGGAAAAATTTTACTCTGGTGCCTTGATCCATTTTTTAAATTGATTTGTCTTTTTGTTTTTGAGCCAAACAAAAAAAGAGAACAAAATTTCCAGGCATTATGGGTGCTTCCCAGTTGATGCAGATGGCTTTGTATTTACAGTGGTACAAAAAGATCATGTTTCGTGCTTTTTCTTCAGCTTGTCATAAGACCAGCAGTAGCTGCGGCATGGCAGATAATCGGGATCTTCTGGGTTTGAAGGTTTGCAAAATAAATAAGTGGTAAGGAATTTTTTTATTTTTCCAAGGAAATTATTGTAATCATAGTCCATGGAATCCAGGATTGATAGGTGTAGGAGAAAATTAAGGTGAGAATCGTTGATCTGGCATTACTACTGATCTTGAGGGACAGGTATCTACTGTATGAATGTTTGAATAAAAATATTAAAGATCAGGAATTTGTGGTGGGTGAATATGTTTTCTGAATTATTTACTTTTGAACATAACCATTTGGATTATGTGAACATCTGGGATATGGGAGTAAGTTGCTAACAGGGGGTGGTTGATAACGTCACTATTGATTTAACCTCTATGAACACAAAGTGGTCAATGGATTAAGCAAATGAGTAGACAGAAAACACAGAAATGGTAAGATTTGGGATTTAGTAAAGGACTGGGGGCCGACTGTCCTGAGAGGGAATGCCAGGACCTGTGCGGTTGAGAGTGACAAGGAAAAGAAGAGAATAGAATTACACTCAAAAAAGGAGGGCGTGTTAACGGGATGGAGGGGGAAATGATCTGGAGGAGCCTGGAGTTTGACCTTGAGCTTTCTGTTCTTGATGCAAATCTGCCTGATGACATCCCAGGACACAGGTCAGATCTATCCCCAGAGGATAGAGGGAGGGTGGAAGTACAAAACAGCCAGGATAATTGTCCTAAAAAGGCAGGCCTCCTTTATCATTTGACCCAGTTTCATGGTTTGTTTTTATAGGGTAAGAGGAAAAGAAGGATGATAAGTCACGTCTTCACAGAAGAAGCAGCGTAACTGTGGGAACCAGTCCAAACCAAAGCCAGGTTTAAGCATTTCCATTCTTTTGAGGATGTCCAGTGACATATTCAAGAGGCCAGTTACTAGAATCCCATCCCATCCTGGCAATGACTTGTCTCTGAGAGGACAACTTGGACCAGCCCCACCAGATCTGCTGGGCCGAGAGACCGCAAGGACTCCAGGCCTGCAGCAGCGCAGGACAACTCGTAAGTCCTTTCAATCTTGCCAAAACGTTGCAAAAACTCGCACCTAGTCACACAGGTGAATCCCTGCCAGGTGTGCTTGCAGGTGGTCTGCATTCCAGGTCCCATGCCCACTCCTGCTGGACTTCAGATTTGGCAGAGATGATTCCAGGAACTGATCTGTGCATTCCACAGCTCCACTGTGGAGGTATCAGGAAGGAGGAAAGGGCAGTGAGGGGCACAGGAGCGAGACTGGTGATAGCACTGATGGCGGACAGACTTGCTAGCAAGGCAGAGAAAGTGAGGGTCTAAGAAGGCCGTCCTGACAACAGATGAAATGGAGCAGGCACCTCAGTGAGGTCTCTTGGCAGCATTCCTAATGTTTCCTTACTTTGAGCTCTTGAAACTTTAAAATATATTGATACTTTTCTTTTATTAAACTCTGCTTCGAGACATAGAAAGTATAGACAACAGTTTCTTTCTGAGGTGAGAGGTTGAGTTGCAAGTGAGGAGAGAAAGATCTTCCTTTTTCATGCTGTTCTCTCATTTTCCTTTACTATGTATATTATTTATTTGTACTTTAATGTCAGCAGCGAATTATCAATGTCACGGGGTGATTCAGTTTTTCCCCTCACAGTCACAGTAAAACCTACTAAAAGTGGATTCTTCTTTTTGTATAATATTCCAATAGATTCCAAAATATTATTTCAAACGCACTTTTATGTCTATGTTCTCAAATTAGATATTTATTTCTAGGTCTCCATTTTTCTGTTCTCTGTTGCATGCTAATTCAGACTTGCATCTAAGGAAATACCAGATTTCCCTCAGTTTTTTAGATCCATATGTGTTGGAAATTTGATTCATGGAAATGGACATGGCAGTTGGGGGGTCGTGCTATTGTCAAAAGAGATCTTTTCAGCATCAGTAATGCTGAAAGAAACCACTGCTTGTTGGGATTTAATTGTCTATTTGAGGGATCAAGCTTTCACTGTTGGTACTTCTCTTTCTCTTTGGAGGGAAAATACAGCCTTCCCAGTCTTTCGATTACCAAATCACATTCCTGGGTGGCTGTGCCGTGTCAGGAAGGGCTTGGGATGCTGGGAACCATGATTCATCTTCAGCTTCTGGTTGTCCTGAGAAGGCTTCCCTGGCAGAGCGCAGCCTGTGTGTCTGGGTGAAACTTGTAGCCATCAGAAAGAAGGGGACAATTCACAAGTGCAAAGCGATTCATCTGGTCCTTGTCTTACAGGGTGTTCCCAAGTGATGAGGTTCAAAATGCCACTTGGTATCCCTTTGAAAGCTCCTAGTCATGGGGTGGGTTCTCAGTGCGAACTCAGAGCAGTGTCTGTTCACCACCAGATAGGAAGCATTTCAGTATTTTAATTGGTAAGGCTGTGTTCATGCATGTCCATAGACCATCAGTTCAGTGGCATTCCCTGCTGGAGCCCCCCACACCCCTATCATGCTTCATTTCTCAAAGCTTCAAACAGTGTTCACACCCCAGCAGGTGGTGGTAATGTAACCACAGCACAGGACTGGGGACAAGAACACAACCACCGAGGGGTGACACAGTTTAAGGGCTTGGGCCCAATTGCCCCATTTGGACGAGTTGGTAACACCAACACTTAGTGTGTAAACTGGAAGATTGTCCAAGACCATGGACCTCAGAATGACATGGGCTCAGAAGTCACCTTGGACAGCAAGGGACAGTGTGAGGTCACTCACTGGCCAGGATTATAGTCGCTTATACTGGCAAAGTAGAGCTCACCGGGGATCCATCAGGACAAGAGAGGGAGGAGGCTGGGGGCCTTCTGGGGAATTTCTGCCCTAAAGGGTATTGCATAAGGAAGGCAGGGGTGCTGAGAATCCTAGTTCACAGGGAGCAGTCATGTTTATGGAACGAGGCCCAGCAGTAGCCTTAAAAGCTGCATCACAAATCTTTCCACCTGGATACAAAGCAAGCAGGAAAAGGAATTCAGAGTCTTGGAGAAGGATCACAGCAAGATTCAAATCCAGGTCAGGGGTGAACAGGGAGCCCCTAGAGGGGCCTCAGGAGCTAGATCCTGCCTGCCTTTAGTCCATTTGCTAATGAGCTTCCTTGGGCCTTGTCCTCTCCACGTGCACGTTTTGATCATTTTACATTGTTTTCCCCTCTTAGAACTGATGCAATTCCAGAGATTGAACTAGAAAACTACAAGTTCCTAAAATTTAGTCAAAAGAAATCTCAACAAGAGAAGCAGAAAACGTTCCCTGTTCCTCAAGAATGTAGAAAGGCAGCCCCTGCCTGTGGCACAACATGGTCCTGATAGTGCTGTTTTAAAGACACCCACGTTTCAGTGGTTGTTGCTCTGCCTGTGAAAGTAACTTCAACCTTAAAATCCCAAGAGAACGGGCGGGGGCCATGTCTGCTCCTGGAGGAGCTGAATGATACTGAAATGAACTGGTCTTTGGAATTAGGGGGATTGGGGGTGTTCCCACTAGCCAGCGAAGGGCTGGCCCTTCTCCCTTCTCCCACATACAATAAGCTAATGACCCGGAAGAGTTCGTGATTCAAGGAGAAATGTGAGATTCAGTGTCTCACTTACATGCCTACAGAAAGCGACAGAACCACACCACAACTCCCAGGCTGTAAAGGGAGCAGGACTTTAATATAATATTCAAATATGGCATTTATTGTTTACAACAAATAACTACTGCCCCTCCACAATGTGTGAATTGGTCCTGGGGTAGAGACATCAGGGAGCTGGGGTGGGGTCGTCCCCTCTCTCTTGGGTTTCAGGGGACCTCAGAGATCAGCTTACAATGCTCCCCTTCCTGTCAGAAGGGAGGAGCTGGCCCAGTGTATCCCAAGCCTCCCAGCTGTGTCCCCGCTGCTGAGGATGGGGCTGTGATTGGCCACTGGTACGGGGGTTGGAGTTGGGGCCTGGGGTCTGAGTAGAAGAGTCGGGTTATGCTCGGGGGCCTCCCTCAGAATAGTGGACCCACCCTGTCCCCACTGCACTGAGTGCTCCAGGCTCTGTGCTCAGTGCTGTCAGCCACCAGTACCCCATTTGTCCCTGACACGCAAGAGATCATTTAGTATCACCTATTTCACAGAGGGGGAAATGGAGTCTCAGGAAGCTGAAGAGAGTCACCCCAGTCACAGGACTGCTCAGTAGTGGAGCTGGGATCTCAGTGCCAGTTGTCCCACTCCCTAAGGGCACGTTTAGCCGGAAGTTTTACTGAACCAATAGGAGTCAGTCACCACAGCCCAGACACTCACTCACCCCTGACCATGATGATGGCGGGTTCTTCTTGGCCTTGAGTATTCTGCTGGCCAACTAGGTCTGGGTGTCCAGCTGGCAGGACAGGTTGTAGCTCCAGGACAGAGAGGCACCTGTGAGCCTAACAGGAACCACACCTCAGGTGTCCCCCCACTGCCTGCCCAGCAGCTGGAGTCTGGGTGTCCCAGATGTCGCCATGCAATAAGGCTTGGGGCTGAGTGGGGGGCCACGGAGACAGGCATTGTGGACTGGCCAACAAGGAGAGTCCACCCCTGCCCTCACCCAACTCCTGCCCAGCCTCACCTGTCATTCTCGTTGAGCAGCTCCATGTCCTGGAACCAGGCCCCAAATCGCTCCTCGGGCTCTAGGTTGTAATTCTTTGTGTCCACCTGGAGCAGCAGGATCTCCCTCATGACTGGCTATTCCTGAGACCAGAGGGAAAAAGAGGCTGCAGATAGGGCCTGAGTGGGGGATGCTGCATGGACCTTATGGGGGGTGAGGGGTGGGGCAGGGAACCAGTCCTGGGAACTGTCCTTCCCTCCAGTTCCATCCAGGCTCTACCTGTTCTCAGAATGGGAATAATCAGCGCCTCCTCCAGGAAATTCTCCTTGATGCCATCCTCCCCTCAACCCACCGCCAATTGGATGGGTCTTCCACTTCTCTGTTATCAAACTCTTCTACTCAATGTAAGATACAGGGGGTGGAGCCAGGGACTGTTCTGCCCAGAGGGTCTCTGAATTCCTCCTCCTTCCCCTCCCCTGAAGGGGGTGCGGCAGCTGTTCACTTCAGTCCTCTTCTCAGGTTGATCTCATTCTCCTGGAAGGCAGACAGCCAGAGTCCATCAGACAGAGCCACCTAGCCTGACTAGACCCCTAGGCCCACCCCTTCTCAAGTTGCACTACTGCCAGGTCCCCAGAGGGGACCGGGCATGCAGAGAAAACAGGACTTGGGCCTAGGCCTGGCTCTGGGCTCCAGAGATGGGGACATGGGGGAGAGGCTGAGGGACGTGGCAGGACAACCCTCTCTGATGACAGACTTGGAGTCTGAGGCCTCAGGCAGAGGGGACTGCTCAGCCACTTATGTGCTGCCTGACTTGGAGGGGCCCGAATAGTCCCTCCCTCCACGGGCAGCATGGGAGGGAGAGGCTGAGTCCAGCTCAGATAAAACCTCACGCAGCTGTGCCGTCAGGCAGCTCTGAGCTTCCCCAGCCTGGGGAACCGGAATGGGTGTCTCAGGTGGAAACTCTGTTCACTCATCCCTAAGATGTGCCTGATGCCCCAGCTCCCAGAGGCGGCTGTGAGGCTCTCAGGAGAGATGTGCCAAGTGCTGAGAGTTCAGAGCTCAGTTCGGGGGCTCCCACAGCCCAATGCTCAGGATCCTGGGCCTCAATGCCTGGTCCTCAGGTGCACCCACCTCGAGATTATCACCCATCAGCAGGTGCAGCATCAGCAGGTGACCAAGGAATGTGCCAATATAGGGGATGACACTCTGTGACATCAGAGTGTGGGTGGGATGAGCCCTTGCTCTCAAGTCTGGCCCCTGGAGACCCTCCCCTGAAAAGTCCTCACCCTCAGCCTCCTGGCCCACACCAGGGTTCCCACTGGGAGCAGCCTAGGACCCTTAGCAGCCTCCCCTCAATTCCTCCTCCCTTCACACCCCAAGAACACCACACTCCTCCTCCTCACCTCCCAGGGCAGGCTTCTGGCAAATCACAGGATATGCGGTCCCTGGCCCTCCCCACAATAACCCATCCTGCACCAGCTCTTCCAGGCCCTCCTCCTGGTCACTTCTACTGGGGGATTCAGGCACTGTGGCAGCAAGAGGAAGGGCCATCCTCTCTTGATTTGAGGCCTCCAGCTGGGAGGGCAGAGCCCCTCCCCCACAGGCACACTCACCTGCTGCTGCTGCTGCTTCTTCTGCACTCTATGGGGGCTGATCTGCGGGGGGTAAACGTGGAGAGCCCCTCCTGCCAGGGTCGAGGAGAGTGTCAGTAAGGCCATAGTCCCCTCACCACATTTCTCTCCAGCACCACTGTCCTCTGACCCTGGACATCTGACCTCCAGGCAACTGGTAACAATGGCACTCGATCCTCCAAGATGTTGTGATTCTAGAACAAGCCCAGCTCCAACTCTCACTCTGGGTGTGAGCTTGGGCTTTGGGCCAGGCCTCCCCGAGCCTGTTTCCTCATCTGGAAGGTGTGAGAACTCCAGCTACCTCATAGGTTCTCCTGAGGACTCAGTGTCACATGACATTGTTCTCGCCCTCACCCTTCAAGGTGGAGCAGGCAGAAAGCTCCCACATTCCTTTCCTCCCTCTTACTTCATCACCACCCTGTGTGGCCTGCAACTGAGGCTCAACTGGGGGAGGACTGGCCCCCAAGTTTACTCTCAGCTTTTAGGGTTCAGTTTGGACTGTGAGCCTGAGTTTCTTTCTGTCTGTTGGCCTGGGCAATCTCGTGCTTCTCTCCTCTCTAGGCGTCCACATTGGGCAGCCCGAAAACACTGGTATTTGATTCCTCAGTTATAGGGATTCGACAGAGTGAGAGAGAGAGAGATGGAACATGAAAGAGGGAGTAAGTGGAAGTGAGAGACTTTTTTAGTTAAAATTTAGACAATACATCCCATCACTTTGGCTGTTATTATGTTAAGAAGCCAGTTACTAACTACTTAGTGGTTCCACGGGGATGGCTATACCATGGGTGGGGCTTACTGGGTAGCACTGTGGAGGCTGCCCACCTCATAGGCCAAGACGAGACACTTGGGTCTCATTCTCCATTAAACAGGAAACAATTGAATGGTTTTATGCCGCAGGATGGCAGTATGTAAATTTCCATTAGGTTCAATACCCTCATGATGCTGACCTGAAAATGAGGCCAAGTTGGAAGCAACTGTTCCAATATCACATTGCTAGAACCCAGGCCTGTTTTTTTTTTTTTTTATTGATGTTTTAATGGTTTCTAACATTGTGAAATTTTGGGTTGTACATTTTTGTTTGTCCATCACCACATATATGACTCCCTTCACCCCTTGTGCCCACCCCCCACCCCCACTGCCCTGGTAACCACAGTCCAGTTTTCTCTGTCCATGTGTTGGTTTATATTCCACATATGAGTGAGATCATGCAGTGTTTGTCTTTCTCTTTCTGGTTTATTTCACTTAACATAATACGCTCCAGGCCCATCCATGTTGTTGCAAATTGGACGATTTTGTCTTTTTTTATGGCTGAGTAGTATTCCATTGTATATATATACCACATTTTCTTAATCCAATCGTCAGTCGAGAGACACTTAGGTTGCTTCCACTTCTTGGCTATGGTGAATAATGCTGCAATGAACATAGGGGTGCATAAGCCTCTTTGGATTGTTGATTTCAGGTGTGTTGGATAGATTCCCAGTAGTGGGATGGCTGGACCATAGGGCATCTCTATTTTTAATTCTTTGAGGAATCTCCATACCGTTTTCCATAGAGGCTGCACCAATTTGCATTCCCACCAGCTGTGTATGAGGGTTCCTGTTTCTCCACATCGTCTCCAACATTTGTGGTTTTTTGTCTTGGTGATTATAGCCATTCTAACGGGCGTGAGGTGGTATCTTAGTGTTGTTTTGATTTGCATTTCCCTGATGATTAGTGATGTTGAGCATCTTTTCATGTGCCTATTGGCCATCTGTATATCTTCCTTGGAGAAGTGTCTGTTCATTTCCTCTGCCCATTTTTTGATCGGGTTGTTTGTTTTTTTGTTGTTCAATTGTGTGAGTTCTTTATATATTATGGAGATCAACCCCTTGTCAGATGTATGTTTTGCAAATATTCTCTCCCAGCTGGTTGGTTGTTTGTTCATCTTGATTCTGGTTTCATTTGTCTTATAAAAGCTCTTTAGTCTGATAAAGTCCCACTTGTTTATTTTTTCTTTAGTTTCCCTAGTCTGGGTAGGCATGTCATCCGAAAAGATTCCTTTAAAACTAATGTCAAATAGTATGTTGCCTATATTTTCTTCTATGAGTTTTATAGTTTCAGATCTCACCTTCAGGTCTTTGATCCATTTTGAGTTAATTTTTGTGAATGGCGATAGCACATGGTCCACTTTCATTCTTTTGCATGTGGCTGTCCAGTTTTCCCAACACCATTTATTGAAGAGACTTTCCTTTCTCCATTGCATGTTCTTAGCAGCTTTGTCGAAAATTAGCTGTCCGTATATGTGTGGTTTTATTTCTGGGCTTTCAATTCTGTTCCATTGATCTGTGTGTCTGTTTTTGTACCAGTACCATGCTGTTTTGATTACTATTGCTTTGTAGTATGTTTTGAAGTTAGGAATTGTGATGCCTCCTGCTTTGTTCTTTTTCTTTAGGATTTATTTAGCTATTCGGGGTCTTTTGTTGCCCCGTATAAATTTTAGTATTCTTTTTTCTATTTCTGTGAAGAATGTCATTGGGATTCTGATTGGGATTGCATTGAATCTGTAGATTGCTTTAGGTAATATAGACATTTTAACTATGTTTATTCTTCCAATCCACGTGTATGGGATATCTTTCCATTTCTTTATGTCATCGTGGATTTCCCTCAATAATGTCTTGTAGTTCTCATTGTATAGGTCCTTCACCTCCTTGGTAAGATTTATTCCTAGGTATTTTATTCTTTTTGATGCAATTGTAAATGGTATTATCTTTTTGAGTTCTCTTTCTGTTAGTTCATTATTAGCATATAGAAATGCAACTGATTTTTGTAGATTGATTTTGTACCCTGCAACTTTGCTGTAGTTGTTGATTGTTTCTAATAGTTTTCCAACAAATTCTTTAGGGTTTTCTATATATACAATCATGTCCTCTGCAAATAGTGAGAGTTTCACTCCTTCGTTACCTATTTGGATTCCTTTTATTCCTTTTTCTTGCCTAATTGCTCTGGCCAAAACCTCCAGTACTGTGTTGAACAGGAGTGGTGAGAGTGGGCAGCCCTGCCTCATTCCTGTTCTCAGAGGAATGGCTTTCAGTCTTTCCCTGTTGAGTATGATGTTGGCTGTGGGTTTGTCATATATGGCCTTTATTATGTTGAGGTACTTTCCTTCTATTCCCATTTTATTGAGAGTTTTTATCATAAATGGATGTTGTATCTTGTCAAATGCCTTCTCTGCGTCTATTGAGACGATCATGTGGATTTTATTCTTTGTTTTGTTGATGTGATGTATCACGTTGATTGATTTGCGGATGTTGAACCATCCCTGCGTCTCTGGTATAAATCCCACTTGATCATGGTGTATGATCTTTTTAATATATTGTTGTATTCGGTTTGCCAATATTTTCTTGAGGACTTTTGCATCAATGTTCATCAGCGATATTGGCCTGTAATTTTCTTTCTTTGTATTGTCTTTGTCTGGTTTTGGTATCAGGGTGATGTTGGCCTCATAAAATGATTCAGGAAGTGTTCCATCTTCCTCTATTTTTTGGAATAGTTTGAGGAGGATGGGTATTAAATCTTCTTTGAATGTTTGGTAAAATTCACTGGAGAAGCCATCTGGTCCTGGACTTTTATTTTTTGGGAGGTTTTTGATTACTATTTCAATCTCTTTACTTGTTATTGGTCTATTCAGATTCTCCATTTCTTCTTGGTTCAATTTTGGGAGGTTGTATAAGTCTAAGAATTTATCCATTTCTTCTAGATTGTCCAATTTGTTGGCATATAATTTCTCATAGTATTCTCTTATAATCCTCTGTATTTCCATGGTATCCGTTGTAATTTCTCCTCTTTCATTTCTAATTTTATTTACTTGAGCCTTTTCTCTTTTTTTCTTAGTAAGCCTGGCTAAGGGTTTGTCTATTTTGTTTATCTTCTCGAAGAACCAACTCTTTGTTTCATTAATCCTTTCTACTGTTTTTTTGGTCTCAATATCATTTATTTCTGCTCTGATTTTTATTATTTCTCTCCTTCTGCTGGCTTTGGGCTTTGTTTGTTCTTCTTTTTCTAGTTCTGTTAGGTGTAATTTAAGGTTGCCTATTAGGGCTTTTTCTTGTTTGTTAAGGTGGGCTTGTATCGCTATGAATTTCCCTCTCAGGACCGCTTTTGCCGCATCCCGTATGGTTTGATATGGCATGTTATCATTTTCATTTGTTTCCAGATAGTTTTTGATTTCTCCTTTAATTTCATCAATGATCCATTGGTTGTTCAGTAGCATGTTGTTTAATCTCCACATTTTTGTCACTTTCCCAGTTTTTTTTTCCTGGTTCATTTCCAGTTTCATAGCCTTATGGTCTGAAAAGATGTTTGTTATGATTTCAATCTTCTTAAATTTATTGAGGCTTGATTTGTTTCCCAACATATGGTCTATCCTAGAGAATGTTCCATGCGCGCTTGAGAAGAATGTGTAGTCAGCTGTTTTTGGATGGAGTGCTCTGTATATGTCTACTAGGTCCATCTCGTCCAGTTTTTCATTTAAGTCTAATATTTCTTTATTAACTTTTTGTCTGGATGATCTATCCATTGCTGTAAGTGGGGTGTTAAGATCCCCTACTATTATTGTGTTGTTGTTGAGGTCTCCTTTTAGGTTTGTTAATAGTTGTTTTATGTACATTGGTGCTCCTATGTTGAGTGCATATATATTTATAAGTGATATGTCTTCTTGATGGAGTGTCCCTTTTATCATTATATATTTCCCTTCTTTGTCTTTCTTAACCTGTTTTATCTTGAAGTCTACTTTGTCTGATATGAGTATGGCAACACCTGCTTTCTTTTGTTTGCCATTAGCTTGGAGTATTGTCTTCCATCCTTTCACTCTGAGCCTGTGCTTGTCTTTAGTGCTAAGATGTGTTTCCTGAAGGCAGCATATTGTTGGGTCTTGCTTTTTAATCCATCCTGCCACTCTGTATCTTTTGATTGGAGAGTTCAATCCATTTACATTTGGGTAATTATTGAAATATGAGGGCTGAATCTTGCTGTTTTGTCACTTATTTTCTGGTTCTTTTGCATTTCCTTTGTTTCTTGTCCCATTTGTTTTGGACTGCCAATTCAGTTTGGTTGTTCTGTCTTATGATTCTTCTAGTTTTCTCTTTGTTTATCATATGTGGTTTTGCTTTGATTATTTGTTTAGTGGTTACCTTGAGGTTTGGGCAAATAATCTTGTGTATGAGATAGTCCATTATCTGATAGTCTCCTATTTCCTTACACTAAGTCAATTCAGTCACTTTCCTCTTCCCCTTCTAAGTTGCTCTTGTTATACCTTATTCTATCTTGTGTTGTGGCTGTGTGTTTACAGTGATGAGGTTAAATTTATTTTTGGTGAATTTCTTCCTTTGATCTTTGAGTTTAGTATTTAAGTGGTTGCTAACCTATTCCGGTAAAGATCTACTATTTCTCTGATTTTGTCTACCTACTTTTCTCCTTACTCCAAGCTTTGTGTTCCCTTTCTCTTCTTGTTTTCAGGCCTGAGGGCCTTCTTGAGTATTTCTTGTAGTGGCGGTCTCGTGGCCATGAACTCCCTTAGCTTTTGTTTATCTGGGAGAGTTACTATTTCTCCATCATATTTGAAGGATATTTTTGCTGGATAGAGTATTCTTGGCTGAAAGTTTTTGTCTTTTAGTATTTTGAATATATCATTCCAGTCTCTTCTAGCCTGAAAAGTTTCTGTTGAGAAATCCGCTGAGAGCCTGATGGGAGTTCCTTTGTACGTTATTTTTTGTTTTTGTCTAGCTGCCCTTAATATTGTTTCTTTGTCGTTGACCCTGGCTAGCCTTACCACTAGGTGTCGTGGTGAAGGCCTTTGTCTGTTAATATATATAGGTGTCCTGTTGGCTTCGCTTACTGGTATTTCCTGGTCCTTCTCCAGATTTGGGAAATTTTCAGCTATTATTTCGTTGAATAGGCTCTCTGTTCCTCTTTCCCTCTCCTCTCCCTCAGGAATACCTATAATTCTTATGTTACATTTTCTAATAGAGTCAGATATTTCTCGGAGTCTTTCTTCATTTCTTTTTAGTCTTAGTTCTCTCTCTTCTTCCATCTGGAGTATATCTGTATTCCTATCCTCTAAAGTACTAATTCTTTCCTCCATATTGTCAGCTCTGTTCTTTAAAGATTCCAGATTCTCCTTTATCTCCTCCATTGTGTTCTTCATCTCCATCAGCACTGATTGGTTTTTCTTTATGATTTCAATCTCTTTTGTGAAGAAACTCCTAATCTCATTGAATTGTTTGTCTGTGTTGTCTCGTATTTCGTTGAGTGTTGTTATGATAGCTATTTTGAAATCTCTGTCATTTAGTTTATGGATTTCTGTGTCTTTGGGGTTGATTTCTGGGTGCTTGTCATTTTGTTTCTGGTCTGGTGATTTCATATATTTTTGCATTGTGGTTCCTGTGTTGGTTTTGATTTTCCTCATCCTGGAAGTCTCTGGTTGCAATTTCCACCTGCCGCCACTGTCTGGTGGTAAAGGGCTGTGTAGTCTAAGCCCCCTGTGCTCTGCCCCAGTTTTTCTGCTGCGATCCGCAGTTTTTTTTTTTTTTTTTCCCGCTGCGATCCACGGGTCCAGTCCAGTTTGTTCAGGTCTGCCTCGGATGGCTAGGTCTGGTCGAGCTGCAGACTCCGGGTTGCGGGGAGGGGGGAGCTCTCTCTTTTGCCCTCTGGGTCTCTGACGTGGGAGGCTTCTCGTTTGCCCCTCTTTATCCGCTCTATGGGGTGCTCAGATGTTGATGGTAGCCCTGTTGCTCCTCTGAGTCCTCTGTGCGGGAGTTTCCCACTGGCTGAGAGAGCCCGAAGAGCTACAGTTTTCCCGCCGAGGGCCGCCCCTCCCCCCTCTCTGGGAGCCGCGCGGACCGGGATCGCTGATCTGATGGGGAGGGAGCGGAGTTCTCCTTACCTCTCCCCACTTCCTCCGGGGGCCCAGCACGTTCCACTCTCAGATGTGTGGCAGTGTGGATCCCTCCGCTCTAGGTTTTCACCGTCTGGGATTCCATTGTTGGTCTGTGGCTGTTGCTTTTGTTGTATCTTGTGGGGGAAGAATTCATGGGAAAGCTCACTCCGCCATGATGCTGATGTCACTCATCCAGGCCTGTTTTGAGTGGTGGTCTGTGCTACCTGTCACCCCTTCTTGTTATTCTTCCATCTCTAAGTTTGTGCCTTAGGTTCATGTGACATCAGCCCACAGAGGTAATAAATATTATGTCATATACACTGGGTGACATCTCTAGGATGTAGATTCTAGCCTGATCCCCATGGTGCAGGTTTAGAGACTGGGGAGGACCTGAGAGGTACAGGGACTTTCTCAGGATGAAGAACTGGTAAGAAAAAGGAGGTCTGCATTCATCTCTGTCTCCTCAAAGCTAGGACCCGACTTAGGTTTCCAGGGAGCTGTGGCTAGGGCTGTGTAGGCTCCTTGTGTACAGCTCAGGAGATGACATGGGGGAGGAGGGTTAGCAGCCAGGGCGCAGGGGGCAGCTCTGGACAAGTCTGATTGAGGGAAGGGGCCTAGGTAAAGGAGTCTTGAAAAAAGACCTCACGTCCTTGGTCATAGACCTCAAAAGATCTTAGAACTCTGGTAACCAGGCACCCACAGCCCCCCATCCAGCTCACTTGACTGGAGACAGTCAACAGGAAAAATATTTTGTTGTTGTATCCCAACTTTTGGAGGATCTAGGCACAAAAACCCCAGAAAGAGAAACTTTTTGGTCGTTGCTGACGTTGGCTCAGCCCTCATCCCCGACGCCTCTGGGCGTCTGGCAGGAGGCAGTGAAGGGTAACATGGGGCAGCCCAGGAAAGGCTAGTGCAGGCCAGGACACAACTGTGATCCCACCTGATCAGCCCCACACCCCTTGTCCCTCATCTTGTGTGTGTGTGTCTGTATGTGTTTGTGTGGAGGGGAGAAGGCAGGGTATGAGGGGCAGGCCATTCCTGGGCAGGAGCTGGTTGTTAGGTGTCGGAAGTGTGGTGGGCCTGTCATGTTCATAGCCCAGGTCATGGCTGGCAGCATGAGAAGGTGAGCTCCTCTACTCTTATGTTACTGAGCCATAGAGGGTTCATCTCTTTTCCTGCCTGACCATAGTTCTTTGCAGGGATGTCCCTCTGTGCCTGAACTGAGGAGCAGACTTTCTCTTGGGGGATGACCCCAGTGGCAGTGTGCAGGCAGCCCCTGATTCCTTCAGGCCCAGCTCCAGAGCAGTCTTTGCAGATCTCCAGTAAGAAGGTCATCGAGGAGCTGCCCAATGGTTTCAATTTCACCAACTCACTAGGCAAGGGGAAGGTGCCTGAGGCCACAAACACCATCCAGTGCTGCTCTGAGATGAGAACAGGAACAGAGGGTCTCCACACTCAGGACCTTGAGATGACCAGGTTGGACCAGAACTAGGGAGTGACCAGACTGAGGCTGTCCCTTTTTCAAGCTAAAGGGGATGTACATGCAGGTAACCTTGCCTGTTTCGGAGCTGAGCTGCCATGACCCTCTTACCCTTGCCCGGTGTGAGCTTCTGGAGGCCACTGAGGCAGAAGCAGAGGGTAAGGGGGACTGCAGGCTGGATATTCCTGGAAGGGAAGTGGGATCTTTCCTGTGTTCAGAAGGACACATGGAAAGTCAGCTATGTGGGTGAATCTTTCTGTTTATCCCACTGTAGCGCCAGCTGCAGAGCTCCAGTCAGTGGCAGAAGCAGAGCAGTGGGCAGTGGTGGAGGTAGAGCTGGCTCCAGCTCTGTTGACAACACCCCTTCTAGCGTTGGAGCCAGAGTCACCTCCATCAGCAGTGTTGGAGCTAGAGCAAGGGCCAACATTGGCTCCAGCAGGAGTGGGAGCTGCTGAGCTGGAGTCACCTGGATCATCATTTCTAGTGGGAAGTCCGTCTCCACCTGTGGCTGTTAAGGAGCATGAGAAGAAGCCCAACCTCACGGCCTTCTCTCCTAAGCAGGTGATAGAGCAGTTGACCGTGATGGATGCAGTGAGCAGCTGGGCTCTCAGGGCGGGATGGAACAGGCCTTCCCTCTGCCATCGTTGCCCCAGTTCTGATCCAGACTCCCATGATCTGGGCCCAAATCCCAGCTCCACCCCTTACCAACCATATGACCTGGGCAACTCCCGGAACCCCCAAGCCTTTGCTGTCCACATGCAGACCGTAGAGGTGGACACTAACAGGACCTGCTCCACAGAGTGCCTGTGCTGGCTCCATGAGGTAGAAGAGATGGAAAGCTGGGCAGGGCCTGGCCCATCAGTGGTGGAGGGGAGCTCAGTGTGTGCAGCCAGGTCTACGGTGGCCCAGCCGTCTCCTCAGGAGGCTCAACAGCCTCAGGACTTGACACTTGATGTGTGCTTCACTACAAGGGAGATAGACAAGGCCAGTGGTTGTAGCTGCCATGGGGGAATGTGCATCAGAATGGAGAGTGGGACCAGAGCGGAGATCAGGGTGGTGGCAGATGCCCCCTTGGGATGAGCAGAGTTGAGCCATCATCTGGAGCTTGGAGTAAGCCAGGACGGGCTGGGTGCAAATACCCCTCTCCCTTCCCTACCGTGATTGGGCCCTGGGTCATCCTATGTTGGGTACCCTCGGTGGACAGAGAAGAAAACCCAGGGACTCTCACAAGGCTCAGGCCACATCCTGAGCTTCCTGAGCTCTAGCTCTAAACTGTGACAACTGTGTGGGATTTTAGTGGCTGTGCACACAGAGGTGGCCTGTGGCAGGGCTGGATGACACTTCCCCTGTCCCCCAGGAGCTCTTCTGGAAGGTGGTGCCCTCTCAGTGCCTGGGATCCACGTGGCACAAGAAGAATAAGCCTGGCAGTGAGCACTAGACACCCATCATCCAGGCCACCATCGACCAGTTCAGAAGGGTGGCCAGCCTCGTCATCACCACCTGCCTCGGTGACGCGAGCATGACAGCCCAGGACAGGGCGAGGGTGGTAGAGCACTGGGTCCAGGTGGCCCAGGTGTACCATGGGAGGCCCAGTAGAGCCCCTCTCTGGAGACTTGGGAACTGCCTCTCCACATTTATCAGCTCCCAGGATTGAAGTGTGTGGTCTAAGCTCCTGCAAGTCCCTAGGCCCTTCCTGCCAGAGGCCCCGCTGACCTTGAGTCCAGGTCCCAGTGGGAGGATGCTCACTTCCTACCTGGCTCCTTCCCTGGGTTGAGCTAAACTCCTCCTCCTTGTGAGTGTTACTTTCTGGGTCTTAAATGTCCTTCTGGGGCTCCCTGAGAATCTGTCTCATCCAGGAGGGGAGATGTAAATAGAAGGGGACTGAAACTAGAGCAAGCGGGGCTCCAGTGCCCAACCTCACACCTCATTCTCTTCCCTTCCCCAGGAGTGTGAGATCTGGAAGAACTTCTCCTCGTCCCGCACTTTCATCTCTGCTCTGCAGAAAACCTCCACAAGCCACCTGAAGAACACACGGGGGTAAGTTTCCCTGTGGGTAGGCCTCTCTCCATAGGAGGACCAGGATGGATGGGGGATCTCCTGTATGTCTGCCATTGGCGCCTCAGTCAGCCGGGAACTCCTGGGAGGCAGCAAATGATGGGGACAGGGCCTGGGAGTAGGTAGTTGGTCTCTAAGTCTCCTGGTGTCCTTAGTGAACCAGTTCTGCTTCAGGACTCGGTTTCCCTAAATGTCAGCTATTGGGTTGAGCCACATTGGAGATTTTCAAGTGTTTATAGCAACAGAACTCTATGGCCAGTTGAAATTCATAGTGGTCAAAACAGAGCTGCTCTGTAGAGCTGGAGTGTGGAGACCCCAGTGACTAACAGGAGAGACCCCTCCCAGTCCCATGAGACCTTAGTGCTCAGAGGAGCCCAGTGAGAACACTCCTCCAGGCAGGTTGAATCTCTTGGGTTGTCAAAGAAAAGGGATTTGCACTCAGACCCCTCACATTATCCCTAAATTTATCCTTCCCTCTTTCCCCTCCCCTCGGGTAAAGCTCTGAAAAACTTAAGGAGCTCTATAGCCAAGATGAGTCCTTGAGCAGAGAACTGATGACCAAGATAGAGTGGAGGCTGCGGGTCTGGAAAAAGAGGAAGGGGGAGAGGGGCAGGGGTACTGGGCAGGCTGTGGTTTTGATAGTTTCTCACTTGAACTTTCTCTGAAACATTCCAGTCTATCTTGTCCAGGTTAACAAGCAGAGGGATCTGTTCAGCTAATGGGCAGCAGGGTGCCATTTTTGGGCAGGAGGCCCTGGTCATGGGACACAGTGGTGTTGGTTGGGCTGTTCCAGGAGGAGTTGCTGAGCTGGTGCCATCAGCAGGTCTCTGGCTTCCATGCACGTCCATCCTGCTGGATGTAGCTTCTTCCAAGCTGTTGCAGTGGGTTTAGCCCTCAGCCTTAACCTGTCCTCAGGAAGCCAGGCCCCTGTTGCTCCTTCTGTCTTCACCATGTCTCCAAGGGGAGGACACCCTGCCTGTCCCAGGGACATGCATGGCAGAGGATTCCCATGGTCCAGGTGGACAAACAGGCTGCTCATCCTTGGGCCTGAACGGCTGGACCAGAGACAGTTGTGTGTGCTTTCGGGGACCACCCCCGGACCCTTAGAGCAGTCACTCGAGTCAACCACAAGAGTCTCATCTGAGTGCCTGGTTGGCAATGACATATGCCCCAAGGGGCTTATGAGAAGGGTCTAGGCAACTCATGGATTCTTAGTGGATCCTGCTGAAAGGACGTTAGGAGCTTCACGTAAATGAGGAAGCAAAGCATCCTGTCACCACCTTCCCTGTGGATCAGAGGTGGCACATTGGGGGTTCAGTTCCTGAGTGGATAAAGAAAGAGTTCAGGGCAGGGGAATGTCCTGAGGGGTTCCTTGGTGAGGAGAAGGCTTTGGCATGGCCTCTGGCCAAGCCTGGGGGCCAGACACTCCACGAGACTGGGGCAGGCAGGAGCCATGCAACCAGACACCCAAGACACCCCGTCCTCTCCACTGCTCGGCCCAGGACCAAGCTGTGAGAGCTCAGAGGACAGGACTGTTGTCAGTGGTGGGGCTGCGGGTTAGGTGAGGATGTGGGAACAGGGCATCTGGCTGGGAGGGGCAAGCGGCCTCTCCTCTTTGGGCCCCTGAGCAACTCACTGCCCCTGTTTGGGTCTCTGTCTCCTCATCAGGGAAGGGAGGGATGGTGATTGTGTGGTGCAGGCCTCACAGGGTGGTGATGAGTTAAGAGGGTGGAAAGGACTGTGGGAGCTTTCTGCCTGCTCCACCTGGAGGGATGAGGGCGAGCACAATGATGACAGTCATGTGACACTGAGTCATCAGGAGTACTTGTGAGGTAGCTGGAGTTCTCACACCTTCCATATGAGAAAACAGGCTCAGGGAGGCCAGACAGAAAGCCCAAGCTCACACCCAGAGTGAAAGTTGGAGCTGGGCTTGTTCTAGAATCACAACATCTTGGAGGATGTATTGGCATTGGTACCAGTTGACTCGAGTCAGATGTCCAGGTTCGGAGGCCAGTGGTGCTGGAGAGAAATGGGGTGAGGGGAGTATGGCCCGTTGACACTCTCCTCGACCCTGGCAGGAGGGGCCCTCCACGTTTACCCCCCCGCAGATCAGCCCCCATAGAGTGCAGGAGAAGCAGCAGCAGCAGCAGGTGAGTGTGCCTGTGGGGGAGGGGCTCTGCCCTCCCAGCTGGAGGCCTCAAATCAAGAGAGGACGGTCCTTCCTCTTGCTGCCACAGTGCCTGAATCCCCCAGTAGAAGTGACCAGGAGGAGGGCCTGGGAGATCTGGTGCAGGATGGTTGTTGTGGGGAGGACCAGGGACCGCATACCCTGTGATTTGCCAGAAGCCTGCCCTGGGAGGTGAGGAGGAGGAGTGTGGTGTTCTTGGGGTGTGAAGGGAGGAGGAATTGAGGGGAGGCTGCTAAGGGTCCTAGACTGCTCCCCGTGGGAACCTTGGGGTGGGCCAGGAGGCTGAGGGTGAGGACTTTTCAGGGGAGGGTCTGCAGGGGGCCAGCTTGAAAGCAAAGGTTCATCCCACCCACACTCTGATGTCACAGAGTGTCATCCCCTATATTGGCACTTTCCTTGGTCACCTGCTGATGCTGCACCTGCTGATGGGTGATAATCTCGAGGTGGGTGCATCTGAGGACCAGGCATTGAGGCCCAGGATCCTGAGCATTGGGATGTGGGAGCCCCTGAACTGAGCTCTGAGCTCTCAGCACTTGGTACATCTCTCCTGAGAGCCTCACAGCCGCCTCTGGGAGCTGGGGCATCAGGCACATCTTAGTGATGAGTGAACAGAGGTTCCACCTGAGACACCCATTCCGGTTCCCCAGGCTGGGGAAGCTCAGAGCTGCCTGACGGCACAGCTGCGTGAGGTTTTATCTGAGCTGGACTCAGCCTCTCCCTCCCATGCTGCCCGTGGAGGGAGGGACTATTCAGGCCCCTCCAAGTCAGGCAGCACATAAGTGGCTGAGCAGTCCCCTCTGCCTGAGGCCTCAGACTCCAAGTCTGTCATCAGAGAGGGTTGTGCTGCCACGTCCCTCAGCCTCTCCCCCATGTCCCCCTTCTCTGGAGCCCAGAGCCAGGCCTAGGTCCAAGTCCTGTTTTCTCTGCATGCCCGGCCCCCTCTGGGGACCTGGCAGTAATGCAACATGAAAAGGGGTGGGCATAGGGGGCTAGTCAGGCTAGGGGGCTCTGTCTGATGGACTCTGGCTGTCTGCCTTCCAGGAGAATGAGATCAACCTGAGAAGAGGACTGAAGTGAACAGCTGCCGCACCCCCTTCAGGGGAGGGGAAGGAGGAGGAATTCAGAGACCCTCTGGACAGAACAGTCCCTGGCTCCACCCCCTGTATCTTACATTGAGTGGACGAGTTTGATAACAGAGAAGTGGGAGACCCATCCAGTTGGCAGGTGGGTTGAGGGGAGGATGGCATCAAGGAGAAAGTCCTGCAGGAGGAGCTGCTTATTCCCATTCTGAGAACAGGTAAAACCTGGTAGGAACTGGAGGGAAGTACAGTTCCCAGGACTGGTCCCTGCCCCACCCCTGACACCCGACAAGGCCCATGCAGCATCCCTCACCCAGGCCCTAACTGCAGCCTCACATTCCCTCTGGTCTCAGGAATACCCAGTCATGAGGGAGATCCTGCTGCTCCAGGTGGCCACAAAGAATTACAACCTAGAGCCCGAGGAGTGATTTGGGGCCTGGTTCCAGGACATGGAGCTGCTCAAGGAGAATGATAGGTGAGGCCGGACAGGAGTTGGGTAAGGGCAGGGGTGGACTCTCCCTGTTGGCCAGTCCAGAGATCCTGTCTCCGTGGCCCCCCACTCAGCCCCAGGCCTTATTGCATGGCGACCTGTGGGACACTCAGACACCAGCTGCTGGGCAGGCAGTGAGGGGACACCTGAGGTGTGGTTTCTCTTAGGTTCACAGGAGCCTCTGTGTCCTGGAGCTACAGCCTGTCCTGCCAGCTGGACCCCCAGACCTAGTTGGCCAGCAGAATACTCAAGGCCAAGAAGAACCCGCCATCATCAAGGTCAGGGGTGAGTGAGTGTCTGGGCCGGGGTGACTGACTTCTATAGGTTCAGTTAGGCTTCGGGCTAAGCATGGCCTTGGGTAGTCGAACAGCTGGCACTGGGATCCCAGCTCCACTACTGGGCAGTCCTGTGATTGGGGTGACTCTCTTCAGCTTCCTGAGACTCCATTTCCCCCTCTGTGAAATAGGTGATACTAAATGATCGCTCGCGTGGCAGGGACAAATGGGGTACTGGTGGCTGACAGCACTGATCACAGGGTCTGGAGCACCCAGTGCAGTGGGGACAGGGGGGGGCCATGATTCTTCCAGGCCACCATGATAACCCGACTCCTCTACTCAGTCTCCAGGCCCCAACAGTGAGCCTCATACCAGTGGCCGATCACAGCCCCATACTCAGCAGCGGGGACACAGCTGGAAGGCTTGGGATACACTGGGCCAGCTCCTCCCACCTGATGGGAAGGGGAGCATTGTAAGCTGATTCCTGCGACCCCTGACGCCCAAGAGAGAGGGGACACACCCACCTCAGCTCCCTGATATCTCTACCCCAGCAACTATTCACCCACTGGGGAGGCACAGAAGTTATTTGTTGTAAACAATAAATGCCATATTTGAATATTATATTAAAGTCCTGTTCCCTTTACAGTCTGGGAGTTGTGGTGTGGTTCTCTCGCTTTCTGTAGGCATGTAAGTGAGACACTGAATCTCACATTTCTCCTTGAATCACGAACTCTTCCGGGTCATCAGCTTATTGTACGTGGGATAAGGGAGAAGGGCCAGCCCCTTCCCTGGCTAGTGGGGACACCCCCAAATCCCCCTAATTCCGAAGACTAGTTCATTTCAGTATCATTCAACTCCTCCAGGAGCAGACATGGCCCCCCGCCCGTTCTCTTGGGATTTAAATGTTGAAGGTACTTTCACAGGCAGAGCAACAACCACTGAAATGTGGGTGTCTTTAAAACAGCACTACCCAGGACAATGTCGTGCCACAGGCAGGGGCTGCCTTTCTACATTCTTGGGGAACAGGGAACATTTTCTGCTTCTCTTGTTGAGATTTCTTTTGACTAAATTTTAGGAACTTGTAGTTTTCTAGTTCAATCTCTGGAATTGCATCAGCTCTAAGTGGGGAAAACAATGTAAAAAGATCAAAACGTGCACGTGGAGAGGACAAGGCCCAAGGAAGCTCATTTGCAAATGGACTAAAGGCAGGCAGGACCTCGCTCCTGAGGCCCCTCTAGGGGCTCCCTGTTCACCCCTGACCTGGATTTGAATCTTGCTGTGATCCTTGTCCAAGACTCTGAATTCCTTTTCCTGCTTGTTTTGTATCCAGGTGGAAAGATTTGTGATGCAGCTTTTAAGGCTACTGCTGGGCCTCGTTCCATAAACATGACTGCTCCCTGTGAACTAGGATTTTCAGCACCCCTGCCTTCCTTAAGCAATTCCCTTTAGGGCAGAAATTCCCTAGAAGGTCCCAAGCCTCCTCTCTGGCTTGGCCAGAGGATCCCCGGTGAGCTCTACTTTGACAGTATAAGGGACCATAATCCTGGCCAGTGAGTGACTCCACACTGTCCCTTGCTGTCCAAGGTGACATCTGAGCCCGTGTCGTTCTTAGGTCCATGGTCTTGGACAATCCTCCAGTTTACATACTAAGTGTTGGTGTTACCAACTCGTCCAAATGGGGCAATTGGGCCCGAGCCCTTAAAATGTGTCACCCCTGGGTGGTTGTATTTTTTTCCCCAATCCTGTGCTGTGGTTACATTACCACAACCTCCTGGGTGTGAAGACTGTTTGGAGCTTTGAAAGATGAGGTATGACAGGGGTGTGGGGGGCTCCAGCAGGGAATGTCACTGAACTGATGGTCCATGGACGTGCATGAACACAGCCTTATCAATTAAAATACTGAAATGCTTCCCATTTGGTGCTGAACAGACACTGCTCTGAGCTCACACAGAGAACCCATCCCATGACTAGGAGATTTCAAATGGTTACCAAGTGTCATTTTGAACCTCATCACTTGGGAACACCCTGTAAGACAAGGGACAGATGAATCGCTTGGCACTTGTGAGGTATCCCCTCCTTTCTGATGGCTGCAAGTGTCACCCAGACACACAGGCTGCACTCTGCCAGGGAAGCCTTGTCAGAACAGCCAGAAGTTGAGGATGAACCCTGGTTCCCGTCATCTCAAGACCTTCCTGACATGGCACAGCCACCCAAGAAAGTGATTTGGTAATGGAAATACTGGGAAGGCCGTACTTTGCCTCCAAAGAGAAAGAGAAGTGCCAACAGTGAAAGCTTGATCCCTCAAATAGACAACTAAATACCAACAAGCAGTGGTTTCTTTCAGCATTACTGATGCTGAAAAGTTCTCTTTCAGTAATAGCACGATCCCCCAACTGCCATGTCCGTTTCCATGAATCACATTTCCAACACATATGGATCTAAAAAACTGTGGGAAATCTGGTATTTCCTTAGATGCAACTCTGAATTGGCATGCAACAGAGAACAGAAAAATGGAGACCTAGAAATAAATATCTAATTTGAGAACATAGACACAAAAGTGATTTGAAATAATATTTTGGAGCCTATTGGAATATTACACAAAAAGAATAATCCACTTTATGTAGGTTTTACTGTGACTGTGATGGGAAAAGCTGAATCATCCCGTGACGTTGATAACTGGCTGCTGACTTTAAAATACAAATAAATATTGTACAGAGTAAAGGAAAATGAGAAAACAGCATGAAAAAGGAAGATCTTTCTCTCCTCACCTGCAACTCAACCTCTCACCTCAGAAAGAAACCGCTATCTATATTTTCTATGTCATACAGCAGAGTTTAATACAAGAAAAGTATTGGTATATTTTAAAAGTTCAAGAGCTCAAAGCAAGGAAACATTAGGGACGCAGCCATGAGACCTCACTGAGGTACCTGCTCCATTTCATCTGCTGTCAGGACGGCCTTCTTGGCCCCTCACTTTCTCTGCCTCGCTAGCAAGTCTGTCCGCCATCAGTGCTATCACCAGTATCGCTCCTGTGCTCTTCTCTGCCCTTTCCTCCTTCCTCATACCTTCCTCAGTCGTCAGAAATTGTTGGCAGTCGAGCTGTGGAATGCCCATATCAGCTCCTGGAATCATCTCTGCCAAATCTGAAGACCAGCAGGAGTGCTCAAGGGACCTGGAATGCAGACCACCTGCGAGCACACCTGGCAGGGATTCACCTGTGTGACTAGGTGCAAGTTTTTGCAATGCTTTGGCCAGATTGAAAGGACTTACGAGTTGTCCTGCACTGCTGCAGGCCTGGAGTCCTTGCGGTCTCTCGGCCCAGCAGACTTGGTGGGGCTGGTCCAAGGAATCCTCCCAGAGACCCGTCATTGCCAGGATGTGATGGCATTCTAGTCATCGTCCTCTTGAATATGTCACTGGACATCCTCAAAGGCATGGAGATGCTTAAACCAGGCTATGGTTTGGACTGGTTTTCACAGTTATGCTGCTTCCTCTGAGAAGACGTGACTGTCATCCTTCTTATCATCCTTCTTTTCCTCTTATCCTACAAAAACCAATCATGAAAGTGGGTCAAATGATAAAAGAAGCCTGCCTTTTTAGGACAATTATCCTGGCTGTTTTGTACTTCCACCCCCTCTCTATCCTCTGGGGATAGATCTGACCTGTGTCCTGGGATGTCATCAGGCAGATTTGCATCAAGAACAGAAAGCTCAAGGTCAAAATTCAAGGCTAGTCCAGATCATTTCTCCCCCTCCATCCTGTTAACCCCCCCTCCTTGTTTGAGTGTGATTCTATTCTCTTCTTGTCCTTGTCACTCTCAACCGCACAAGTCCTGGGACTCCCACTCAAGACAGTCAGTCCCTAGTCCTTACTAAAACCCAAATCTTACCATTTCTGTGTTTTCTGTCTACTCATTTGCTTAATCCATTGACCACTTGGTGTTCATAGAGGTTAAATCAATAGTGATATTATCAACCACCTCCTGTTAACGACTTCCTCCAATCTCCCAGATGTTCACATAATCCTAGTGGTTATGTTCAAAAGTAAATAATTCAGAAAACATATTCACTCACCACAAATTCCTGTTCTCTAATATTTTTATTCAAGCACTCATACAGTAGATACCTGTCCCTCAAGATCAGAAGTAATGCCAGATCACCAATCCTCACCTTAATTTCCTCCTACACCTATCTAATCCTGGATTCCATGGACTACGATCACAATAATTTCCTTGGAAATATAAAAAACTCCTTACCACTCATTTATTTTGTAAACCTCCAAACCCAGAAGATCCCGATTATCTGCCATGCCGCAGCTACTGCTGGTCTTATAACAAGCTGAAGAAAAAGCACGAAACATGACCTTTTGATACCACTGTAAACACAAAACCGTCTGCATCAACTGGGAAGCACCCATAACGCCTAGAAATTTTGTTCTCCTTTTTTTCTGTTGGCTCAATAACAAAAAGACAAGTCAATTTAAAATATGGGCAAGAGACCATAATAGACTTTTTCCAATGAAGATATACAAGTGGCCAACAGGTGTATGAAAAGGTGTTTGGCATCGTTTACCATCAGAGAATGCAAATCAAAACCACAATGAGGTATCACTTCACACGTGTTAAGATGGCGAGAATCAAAAAAACTAAAGATGACAAATATTGGTGAAGATGTGGAGAAAAGGAAACCTTGTGGGAATATAAACTAGTACAGCCATTATGGAAAACAGTATGGAGGTTCCTGCAAAAAAGAAAACTAGCATATGATCCAGCAATCCCACTTCTGGTGTATACCCACAGGAATTGAAATCAGGGTCTCAAAGAGATATCTGTACTCTAATGTTCATTGCAGCTAATTCACAATAGCGAAGATATGGAAGTAACCTAAACGTCATTGATGGATGAATGGATAAAGAAATGGAATATTCGTCAACCTTGAAAAAAGAAGGAATTCCTGCCATTTTTGACAACATGAGGGACCTAGAAGATATTATGCTAAGTGAAATAAGGCAGACAGAGAAAGGCAAATACTTATATGTGGAATGTAAAATTGTCAAACTCATACAAGCAGAGGTTAGAATGGTGGTTGCCAGGGGCTGGAGGGATGGGGAAATGGGGAGCTGATTATCAAAGGATACAAAGTTTCAGTTATCAAGATAAATAAGTTCTGGAGATGTAGGATATTGCGTAGTGCCTTCAGCTAACAAAACTCTATTGCATACATCACATTTGCTACTTGAGTAGATACTAAGAGTTCTTACCACAGAATGATAGTAATAAAGGAGGTGAGAGAAAACTTTGGAAGGTGATGAATATGTTTGTGGTCTTGATGGTGATGACAGTCTCAAGGGTGTATACTTATGTCCAAATTCATCAAGCTGTATATAGAAAAATATGACACCATCGTTGATCCTTCTGCACCTTGAAATATGCCATGTCCTCATCACAAGAGAAAAATATTTGTAACTATGTATAGACGGATGTTAACTGGACTTATTGTGGTGATCATTTCAATATATACTCAAACATTGAATCATTACGTTGTACCCCTGAAACTGAGATAATGTTGTATGTCAACTTTACCTCAATAAAAAAAACCACAACAGACAAAACCATTTGAATATTGTAAATGAGTTCAGTGAATCCCTCAAAGTGCCCCATTCCCATATGAGAGTTAAAGGAAGCAGAGAGGATGAACTAAATGGAAGAAAGTTGTATAAAACAGTATTCAAATTAAAATCATTTAAGTTGTTATCAGCTCTTTGTGGCAAAGTTCTGTGCGCACTAATCTTCTTTCACATTTTTCCTGGAAATCATACTTTCAGATCCAACCCATAACAGTTTCATCATTTGCTCTAAGAACACAATTTCAACTTAATAAATAAAACCAACAGCATCCCTTATGTATGAATAAAGTTAGTGAACTTTACAGAGAAAAGAGCATGTTTGCACAATCTCAATAAAGGAAACAGAAGAACTGAATGATGATCAAGTCTCATTCAAGCTTATCTTTGAAAATCAGTAAGACCAGGTTATCTTTTCAAGGATGTGTGTAGAGCTGTCAGCCTTGGGAGATAGAAATAGTGGCCTGCTCTGGAACAAAGGGCAGGCTTGCTTACTGCCCAGTATAATAAAAATAACACCCTCCAGGACAAAGGTTAGCAGACATCCTGCCCCTTATCAAAGATTTGAGTTCCTTAGGCTCTGAGATCTTGCAACCCTCTGCATGTCACCTGGCCCACTGTGTATCACCCTGTAGGAAGTGAGATTTAGTGAGCCGGTGCAGATGATGACACTCTGGCCACTGCTATTGCTGTGTCATTGAGTCCTTTGTCTCTGACCCATGGGTCTCGTGTCTTTTGTCAGCATCTGCTAAACCATTGTAGGCTAACTTATTAGCTTGCAGGTAAGGTAAAATATCAGACCTTTCACAGTTCCCAACAAGCCCTTAAAATAACTAGTAGTCTTAGGAACAGAGAGCTATCCAGAACAATATGCATGGATGGTCTTCATAGAAGACTTCATGCAACCAAAACTTTAATAAGTCTCTCTAATCTCTTTTATTTCTATCCCAAGTAGAAGGAGAGGCACCAAGCTATTACAGACCTAGGGCTTGTGCAAGCCACCTGGAGACCTAGTGACCAGAAACTTCCCATGGGGAGCAAAGACAGATGGGCATATTTCCAAAATGGACCCATATGCCTCCCTATCATCCAAAAGACAGTACATTATCTTAATTTATGATGATTTGAGTCATTAAAATCTTGTGATGCGCCAAAGATACACTTCTAAGAAGAATGAGGCACATAGAAGTTGTAAGCAGATTAACACGCTTGGTGAATATCAAACGCTGAACTAAACGCAGTGTTCTAATCAATTATAAGGTACAACAAATTTAATAAGGTCAATTAAATGATATTTAATGGTATCCTTGATTATTACTCTGCAATAATGAACAAGAAACTCATGTAGATAACTACAATTGGTCTTACTTTAAAATATGGTAGTCAGGACTGTTTGAGATAAATTGGAGATAAGGAAGGGGAGAAATAGATAAAAGTTAGCTGCTCTGAAGCCACTGTCAAGACCCCTGGATATACATGTAACCCAGGAGATCGAGGCAGACGGCTGTGTACCTAGATCCTCCTGCACTGTGGTTCTTAGGGATGTCACGGAGCTGAAGCAGCTTCCTGAATCGTGTTTACACGTCCATGTGTACAATACCCCTGACCATAGGGATGAACCACCATTCAATCATCTCTTACACCCCCCGAATTAACAATTAGGTTTCAAAATCATTGTATCATTACATGATCATTTATTCCTCAAACCTGTGGGATGCCGAGCTAAAAGAAAATTATATTTCAATGGTTTCTTTTCTTTGAAGGACCAAGATGTTCTTTCACATTTGGAATCCGGGTTAGAAGATAAATCCATCAAATCAATGGAAACAACTTAAGAAATGGACAGAGGGATACTTCATTCATATATACACAGTTTGCAGTGTGGCAAAACTAGAGTTATATTTTTAAAAATTAGAATTTTTTGAAATTTTATAGATATTAAAGACTTTGTTCTGCTTATACTCCCTTTGGTTTACCAAACCAAACTCACTCTTTAATGGGCGTTTCTAGCATTGAGTGCTAATAACTGCAACTTTTTTAAATTCTTATTTTTCCCAGCTCAAAGACCAAGGGCAGAGGTCATCAAGAGGTCAAGTCTAATCTACCTACAGATGTGGCAGGATCAACTATGGATGTTCAAGCCAGACATTGCCAGCAGAACCATATCTCTTCACTCATAGATGAGGTTTTACAAGTAATGACAGGGACTTAAGGATATCAAAGGAAATTCTTTATCTTGGGTTCATTACTTTGAATTTTTGAACCAAATCATATATATCGATTGGACCATGTTCAATTCTATGATCTTTAGAAGACGCAGCCTATAGGTGAAGAGAAATAAATACAACACCAATATCTTACACTCTCTGAAGCACAACTGAGAGCCCCTGGAGTCAGAAGTTTTCAAGACAAGAAAAAGTCATCCTTCATTTGAACAGAAAGAGTAGAGGCGATTCAAAGATTCAACTTTAAATTGTTAACATGACTTGTTAGAATGTGATGGAGCAAGCATAATACCTTCTAATTTTCATGATTTTTCTCCAGAATACTGAGATGGATGACCTTGAAGTGCAGCTTCCCCATACATGTCGTTATTCAGTGATAAAATTAATTTCCCTATAAGATAATTACCATAAAATTGTTACAAATATATCATAGTCTCTGACTAAAAGGAAACAAAGCAAATCGAGGAGTTGAAAGCAGTGTAATAAATTCCACACAAGGATCTTATAGCAGCATTATGTATAATAGTGAAACTGGATGTAATCCCTTTGCTATCAAAGAACATATAAACAGATCATGGTATGCCTATTCTTTGGAATACCTCTAAAACTTCTAAAAAGGTAAGTTAAAATGATGTGCACTGATAAGGAGAGAGGTCTATGATATATGGCTTGGGAAACAATAAATTGAAAAATGATGTAGTTATGTAATTTATGTTTAAAAAAAACTTTGTGTATTTACAAATTCATAGGAAATTTCCAGAAGAATAAGTCACAACCTCTTAACAATAGTTCCTTCTGAGTAGGAGAGTGAGTTTTCAGGGAAGGGGATGAAAGGGGAATGTTTCACTTTGCTCTACATAGATCAGTCCAATTTGACTTTTTTTACAGTGTGTACTTGTTTCATAGTTAGAAAAATGAGTGATGTGACCGTTTGGTGCAGGGCAACAGTATGATGTTCACCAGTCTCTGTTCTCTATGTTACTGCACAGCATGGACTGTAGGAGAAAGCCCAGAGGAGCAATGAAGACAAAGAAGACATGACACCTGCAAAAAGTCAGTGGAGTATTTCTCCATAAGATACCTTCCAGGTGAGTGACGGTCAGTATCTTCCACTGCTCCAGCTCTCGCCATGAACCTAGAACCTGCCCAGGGTAAGCCGGAGGACCATGCCCGCTAGTCCACTCCCTGCACGGAGCCTGTTTGTGCAAGGTGACTGCCATCAAGCAGACAATGGACTCAGGATGGGGCGTGTGCCTTTGGGGAGGCTGGCAGAGAGGCATAAAGTGGAACACCAGCTAAGTGCACACACCTGAGAGGTGGAGCTCCAGGTGGAGACACAAAATGTACCAAGAAACTGTGAGGTGAAGGAAGCTACTCCATCTCTCTGAGCTTCAGTGTCCCCCCTGTAATGTGTGGATCACAGGTCTACTTCACAGAGCTGTTGGGGAAGATACATAAAAGTTCCTGTGACAGCCAGTGTCACATTATTAACAAAGTCATATCCGACTTCAAAATAATCGATGAAAAGAATAATGTTAATGAGACCAAAGACGGGATGCTCAACTTCATAAGCAGCCTCAGCAGCATGAGAATGAGGGGAGCTCCGAGAAAGCAGGGTTCTTCACAGCTCCACTGGAGACGATGAACACGGGCTACACCAGGATAAGTCGCTGTTGTACAGTGACTCGTGTAGTGAGGGTGGGTCCCTAAAGACACTGTGAAATCCAGTTACACACAGTGGCTCCTAGGAAACAACTACAAAGCAATCAACTCAGCAGATAGGAATGGGAAGGGGGCGAGCATAGGAGGGTCAGAGCCACAAAATCTGACGGAAGACACTGAACCACGAGCGCTCAGCTCTGTCAACAGCTTCTGTGGTTGCACCAGGAGATCAAACGTCTGAGACAGCCATTGTGGGGACTGCTGGGAGCACAGTGGTCACTGCAGCCACACCCCAACAGCAGTTGCATCGGGGCACACAGACCCCGAGACTTTCCTCTCCATTAATCTTTGTTTCAAGATGATGAATATCCTCATGTTACAATGTCTCCTTCCAACCCTTGTGGAGGAGTGTCATCAGAACCCCCTGAAGAGGTCACAGGCCAGAGTAGGATGGAACACTGGGGGCTGGGGGAGCGGCGTTGCACCTGACAACACGGACTATCACCCGGGTCTATTGAACACGAGAGAAGGACCCGAGGATGTGGTCCAACGAGAATTCCCTGTCTTGCCACATTCAGAGATACTGCAGAGTTTCTTGTCCGTTCTTTAAAAAAATGTTAAAGAATTCATGTCATTAATTCATAGCGAGGCAAATTCTTCACATAGTGACAGGGTCCAGTTTCCATGACCAGCTTATTCAGTTGTGTTGATAATACCCCACATTCAGGAATTGGAAATGTAACCTACTGGGATGTGTAATATAAACAAGGACATTTTTTCATGGAGATCAACACCCAAAGTTTTAGGGAGGACATAAATCGTGAAAGCTGCTAACCATTCCTCCACAGGTTTCAATAAGACTTTTAAGTTAATTTACCAATCTCAGGAAAAGATAACTTTTCAATTCAAATTTTTTTTTATGCATTCAAGCGTACAATACAGCCAAGAGAATGAGCATTAAAAAATTAACAAGAAGGTCTTGCTTGCATTTCATCTTTTGCAAATAATCAGGATATTTTATGCTCTGTTCCTTTCACTGCTGTAATCAATTTTTAAAGAATACGTTACATCTGACTATCCCTGGGCATGTTTACCCTGGAACCTTGCCAGAATCCAAAGCAGAGATGTTAAAGCTGACGGGTTTCAAATGCTGCCCAGGTGCTGTCTGCCATGAACATGCCTCTCCCAAAGCCGGACCACCGGTCTCTTCCTGAGGGATCAGAGTCATCACTTATGTCCCTGAGAGACTGGCCACTCAGGCCTGAGCTGTGATTAGGTGATCAATCTGAAGGGCAAAATGCTTAAGCTATTCTCATCCTAACAATGCTGTTTTGGAGGCCTCTGCACTGGAATGGGTTAGTGAAAACGGGCTACTAGATACTTGCCTGGGAATTATGTTGTTCTCCTCTGCCCTTAGCAGATCCTGGGGAAACCAATGATTAACTTCACAGATGCCTTAACTTCCACATCTGTGAAAAAGGCAAGTAAAAGCCAATGTTACCACTTTGCAAAACTCCAAAGTTGTGCTTCCAAGAGGGACCACAAGGGCGAATTTCTCCCGAAAGCTGATGAAATGATGGCACTTTGGCTGGAGAAGGCAGAGGGCAGCAGGCAAAGTGGAAAGTTTCTGGGATGTCTAACCAGTTCCCATAAGCAGTTTAGAGAAGCACCTGGCCCTGGATTAGGTAGGAGGCTGTGGAAGGACCCACAGGTACACAGAGGGGAGGAGGAATCAAGCAAAGGAGGGAGGCAGTGGGGAAGAGGTGCCAGTCTGGGCTTCAATTTTGGACAAAAGCAGTTGCACGCTGCAGGCCCGCGGCTTCCCATGCAGCTGCCACACCCTCCTAACTCCCTGGTCCCTTTCGTCTCGTCACATCCCTCTGGGAATCAGTCCACATGGAGCGGGTGCAGGACCTGAGTCCTGAGTCAATGGTTTGGCCCTCGGCCAAGATCACACCGCCCTGCTCCTCCCCCCAGGGCCAGGCACCGCCCTGTGCCCAGAGCATCCTGGGCATTCTAGTCCTGTAGCCCTACAGGTTGCCAGCTGGGAGCGGTTAAGAGAGAAAAGCTCCCAGCATGCACAGCTCGTGGCCCCAACTCTTGCCTTGTCCTTCGGCCCCTGGGCCCCACGCTTCTGCTTCTCCATCCCACCCTCTTCCCCACCTGTTCTCTATACCACGCCCAATCTCCATGACCTGCCCACCCCCCAGAGTATGCGCAGTTTGGTTGGGCTGCATCCCTTGATGCCGGTACTCAGGTTGGGGTGGGGCTCACCAGCCTGGCTATTGCTGAGGTTGCTTGCAGCCCTGGTGGAAGCCACCTGGCCAGTATTTGAAATGTAAATTCAATATCTAAAATGGAAATATCGGGTGCCTGGGATCCTGGAATTTGCCTTTTCAATGCCACCTGTCCTACTATCCCCCCTATCTCTCCAGGCTGCCATGATCCTCTCCCTGGAACCCGTGGTCAGGGTCGTTGCAGAGATCCTCCCTTTGGACCCAATCTGCCTGAAGGTCCCATACCTGATCAGGAGTCTTAGAAGGACTGCCCTGAGCCATGTCACAAAAAGGAGAAAACATCACATTGGACAGCCCCAATTCCTGCATTATACAGACAAGAAACTCAGGTGCACTGGTAAGTGACCCCTAAGCCACTTCAGGGGAACACATGTATGCCCCTACTCCCACGCTGCATACAGGCTGGTTCACTGGACTTTCTTATCCCAGTGTGGACCTCTTGGCCTCGTTAACATAGGCAACAACACCGAAACTTCCCATTGGTCCTTCCCACAGTGTTAGGCAAGTTTGTGCAGGAAGGTAATATGCAATTTCTGCTCTACTATAGGGCTGGCTCCTTGGGAACTAGTTTTAATATCCCTGTTTAAATATACCCGCAGAATCACAAAATAACTAAGCAAAATAATTTGTTGCTGTGGAGGGTTATGGTGATAATTCTCTGAAGTCGTTTTTCCATTTAGCTTTTCTGATTGACTCCAAATACTACAGCACCACATGCTTCTTAGACTGGTGGATGCACAGCTCCACTTCTTTCCAGGGAGAATGCACAACAGCAGAATATCCGTGGCCTGACTTTCTGGGGCATCAGTATTACTACAAGATTTGGAAGAAGCAAAGTTAGGTCATTTCCAAGGTAAGGAATTAAAAACTTAACACTAAGATGAGGTGGGAAAGTCATATGCCATTAATAATTGTCAGTAATCTGTGCCTGAAATGTCAGACTTTCTCTGAGAAAGAACTCTGAGACCCTATTTCCCATTGTTTTAAATAGGAAAATTTAGAAGGCATAGCAAATCTATCGGAAAACTCTACCAATTTCCTAAGTCACAATATGACACCTAGACATAAGTTACGAACATCGTGTGCTCCTCATTTTATTCCTTCCAACCCAGTCCCACAGGTCTTGAGTGCATGCTGTGAACACGGCACTGTGCTAGGTGTCGAGGCCTTGGTGAGCATCGTGGTGGGGGTGGACCTTGCTGGAGAAAGATGACATCATGAAATCTCAAATCCATGCCACTTACAAAACTGAGGCAAAAATGGAAAGACCCAAGGGACCCTGCAAGGATTAGGGCATTAATAGATACTTGGAAGTATTAAAATCCATCTAATGGTGTCATGAGTGAATGTGTTCCACTTTAAAACAAAACACTGCTGTTATTCCGAGATATTGAGTTAGTATCTTTGTGCAAATATGCAGGATTTAAAATGATTATTGACATATAACATGCGTACAGAAATATATGCAGAAGTCATCCACGTAAATCACAAAGAATTATTAAAAAGTGAACACACTTGTGTGACCAAGAACTAGCACCAGCTTTACTCAGGCCCCGACAATCCCTTTCTCCCTATTTCCTCCCCAAAGGTAACTGATATCTTACCAGCGAACACTGTATGTCAAGTTTGTCTTCTTATACAAGTGTTTTATTACAGAACAATTTAAACAATATACAAAATAAACAAAATAGCACAATAGGCCCGTCACCCAGTTTCAACAACTACTAATCATCTGCCATTTTTGTTTCATCCACACTCCATCCCATTCCCACCTCACTTTATTATTCTTTTAAGCCTTTGTGCATGTGTGGTGAGTAAGATGTATGCACACTGAAAGGCACAAATCTCAACCGTACAGTTTTGGCAAATAAACATGCCCATATAACTTTCATCCCTTTAAGAATAGGATATTTCCATCACCCCCAGAAAACTCCTTCCTGTTCCTTAGCGGTTGAGTGCTCGCGCTCCGCTGCTGGCGGCCCGGGTTCGGCTCCCGGGTGCGTACCGATGCGCCGCTTCTCCGGCTATGCTGAGGCTGCGTCCCACATACAGCAACTAGAAGGATGTGCAGCTGTGACATACAACTATCTACTGGGGCTTTAGGGGGAAAAAATAAATAAATAAAATCTTTAAAAAAAAAACAAAAAACGTTTTTTGGCATGCTGTTTAATTCCTTTATTAGCATTTAAATGACACACCTTTGCATTCTTACTGGGTGGTCCAGATTACAATATGCATCTTTAAGATATCACATCCTACCTAGACTTAATAGTTCACCAGTTTAATCAATGTAAAATATGGAAGCCTTGTTACAGAACAGTTGCATTTACCTCTGTCCTTTGTGCTATTGCTGTCATAAATTTTACATCTACTCATGTTATAAATCCCACAATACAGTGTTATAATTTTTGCTTTAGGTAGTCATAGATATTTTAAAGAAATAAGAGGGACCGGCCCCGTGGCTTAGAGGTTAAGTGCATGCGCTCCACTGCTCGCAGCCTGGGTTCGGATCCCCGGCACACACCGATGCACCATTTCTCCAGCCATGCTGAGGCTGTGTCCCACATACAGCAACTAGAAGTATATGCAGCTATGACATACAACTATCTACTGGGGCTTTGGGGGGAAAATAAATAAATAAATAAAATCATAAAAAAAAGAAATAAGAGAAATAAGTTAAGTGTTTGGAAAGGAAATGCTTTGAGACTCTGCAAATGTACTGTTTCTTCTTTAAGTTTCATCCACAGTTTTTGTGTTCATCAGTCATTCTTTCCAAAAGTAATTATTACTGTAGTGTTAAAGTGGCGATTTTCTATTTCATGCTATCTAGTGCTTTTATTATTTGGAATTCTGTGAGCAAGATTTCTCCCCCCCTTCCTTCTTCCTTTCTTTTTCTCATTCTCTCATTCTTTTTTTTCCCCTTTTTTCTTTCTTCCTTCCCTTCCTTTCTTGTTTAATCTTTTTTATATCAGTATAGCCTCGTGGATATTTATTTTATTCTCTGAGTAATTATCCAATGCTACCATTATTTATTTTGTTGCTCAGAGTTTTCCAGCTTGAGTCATTGGAAAGTCTTTCAGATTGATTCCTTTTGACACGTCCCATCATTTTCTGTGTGTGTTTTTTTTTTGAAAGCACTTTCCTACTTTCTGGCACTACAAGATGATCCAGGCTCATCTTGTATTTTCCATCTCCAGCCCTAGAATTAGCCATTTCTCCAAGAAAATCTGCTTTATTTTATTGGAGAATGATATTTAGAAAACAAGATCTGGGAGCTAGGTGTGCTCATTAATACCAGAGTGTCACTGCTTCTAGACCCTCTCAGCAGAGCTTGGAAATGTATGCATGAATGTAAACTCAGGTAGACACATCTGTCTATCGATCTATCCATCTATATATCAGTCTATCTATCTATTTGGATAGATATATTAAAAGAGACATGGATTCATACTGATACTTCAAACTCCAATCCAACACCACAGAGTTTATTCTAGCATTCTCCTTTTGTTTATTTGTAACTTCTTTCACCAACAGTGAGAAACTTAACTCCAGTTAGCTACAATATATTTACTGTGCCAACTAGTTTCAGAATTGCTAATCCATACCCTTATGAAAAACAAATTTACCACCTAGAGTACAGTGTTTGTGTCCAGTACTTTAGTTCTACAGTATCCCGTCAAATCACTCTCTTCCAAAGTAACTTAGGTCAGGACCTTTCATCCCCACTCCTTCTGTATGGTTAGGTCACATGCTTGTAATACAGTGAGATTCATTTGTCACTGCATTCCATCTGAGTTTCCCAGCATCCTGATTGATTTTTAAAATTTGCAGAGTAAAATTCACTCTTTGCGGTGTACAGTTCTATGGGTTTTGACTTTATGGTCATGCATCCATACCCACAGTACCATACAGAGCTGTGATTTTCACCCCCAAAGTTCTCTCATGCTATCCCTTTGTATTCAACCCCTTCCCCTACTCCATCCCTTGGCAACCACTAATCATTTTCCATCCTTGTAATTCTGCCTTTTCTAGAAAATCATATAAATGGAATCATATACTGTACAACCTTTTGAATCTGACTTCCTTTACTTAGAGAAATGCATCCAAGATTCATCCATGTTGTTGTGTGAATCAAGAGTTTATCCTGGGGCCGGGCCCGTGGCCTAGCAGTTGAGTGCGTGCGCTCCCCTACTGGCGGCCCAGGTTCGGATCCAGGGCACGCACTCACACATCGCTTCTCTGGCCATACTGAGGCCGTGTCCCACATACAGCAACTAGAAGGGTGTGCAATTATGACATGCATCTATTTATTGGGGCCTTGGGCAGAAAAAAGGAGGAGGATTGGCAATGGATGTTAGCTCAGGGCTTATCTTTCTCACACACACAAAAAAAAGAGTTTATCCTTTTTACTGTCAAGTAGTATTCTAATGTACTGATGCATCACAGTTTCTTTCTCCATTCATCTGACGAAGAACATTTAGTTTATTTCCAGCTTTTGGAAATTATGAATAAAATGGCTATAAAGATTCCCACAAAGATTTTTGTTTAAACATTAGTTTTCAATTTTCTTCAGTAAATACCTAGGAGTGGGATATCTGAGTCATATAATAAGTGTATGTTTAGCTTTATAAGAACCTGCTCAACTGTTTTCTGAATGCAACTATCATGTTGCATTCCCAGTTCTAATTGCTCCTACTCCTGACCCACCTCCTCATGTGGTATTTGCAATTTTATTTTTTATTTCAGGCACCTAATAGGCGTGCAGTATCTTATTGTGGCTTCTGCTTCATTTTTGAAAGTGAGTTCTGCTAAATATAGAATCTTGTGTTGACTTTTGGGTTTTCTTTCTGCACTTGAAAGATGTCATTTTGTTGTTGAGTTGTCTCTTTTGTTTTTGATAATATATTATCCATCATTCACCTTATTTCTCCCTGTATGTAATGTCTTCCCCTGTATATATGTATTTCCCTGACTGCTTTCAAGATTTTCTTTTTATCTTTGGATTTTAGTAGCTTGACTATCATGTACCTAAGTATGCTTTTATTTTATATTTTATTTTCTGGGTTTGCTGACTTTCTTGGATCTAAAATTTTAGATTTTCCAAGAAATTTTGGAAGTTTTATGCTATTACTTATTGATTTGCCTTTCTGCCTCCTTTAATTTTTCTGTCTTTCTCCTCTCTGCTGGGGACTCAATCATCTCACAGGTCATAAGGCTCTCTTCATTTTTCTTCAAAATTTTTACATTCTTTTCTTCAGACTGGATAATTTCTATTGCTGTATCTTCATGTTTTTTCTACTGTTTCTCATCTACTGGTAAACTCAAAAGTATTTATTTCATTTCATCTTCCTATTTGGTTCTTTTGTGTAATTTCCACTTCTCTGCTGAGTTCCCACATCTGTTCATTCATTATGGGAATATTTTTCTTTACCACCATGATCATCTTTATAATAGCTGCTTTCGTATTCTTGACTGCTAATTGCAACACATTGGGGAGAGTTTCTACTGCCTGCTTTTGGTCACATATGGATTACATTTTCCTGTTTCTTCAAATCTCATGATTCTTTTAAATTGTGTACTGGAAATCATGAAAGATAGGTATAGAGGCTCCGGATTCTATTGTATTTCTTTGAAGAGTGTTGTTACTTTTCTAGCAGGGAATCAACTTGGCTGGACTGAAATTCCAATCCTATCTCCTTTACAGTGGGCATAGCTGAAATCCTCAGTCAGTTCTTTCATCTTCCAACTGCTGTTTTTACACTAGGCCTTCTGGGGCCTACCCTGTATGTGTGTTGTTCAAAGATCTGCCAATTTGGTGTGTGTGGGGGAGAGACTTACATATATATTTTGCGATTTTCCTCTTTGTGTCTCCCTCCCTTCCAGAATTTCTCCCCTAACTTTCCAGCTACTCTGCCAGCCCAAAAATACATCCTCTAACATTACAAGTAAGACTGTAGTTTTTCCCCTGTCTAGGCCATGTACAGATTTTGGAATGCTTTGAGGCAACAGATTCAAGCTTGCAAATATCTCCTGGTGCAATTCCCATCATTTAAGGGAAGATTCCCTCTCAGTTCAGCTTGCTTTTGGAAGTGATTTAAACATACACACATATAAACATTTATTAAATGTGTTTTACATATAGCTACACGAGTCTGTATAAATATATATAATATTTTGTGCAGATTTTATCATTATCTGTGAGAGTGTTAGTTCAACAAGCTACTCCACCATTAGTAGAAGCCAGACCTCGGTTTTGTTTCTTTATTGGATTTTATATAAATGGAATTATAAAATATATAGCCTTTTGAATATAATTTCTTTTATACAGCATTATGGTTGTGATATTCATCCATGCTATTGCATGTACCTAGTGTTTGTTCATTTGTTGAAAATAATTAATTTTTTAATGGTCATAAAATATGCAGAACATAAAATTGTAACCATTTTTAAGTGTACAGTTCAGCAACATTCAATACCTTCACATAATTGTGTAGCCATAACCTCCAACCATCCACAGAACTATTTTCACATTGCACTGAAACTTTGTGCCCATTAAGCAACAACTCCCTGTTACCCCTCCCTCTTGCCCATGGGAACCACCATTCTCCTTTCTATTCCTATAAATTTGACTACTTTAATTACCTTATATGAGTGGAATCATACAGTATTTTTCCTTTTGTGACTGGCTTTATTTCACTTAGCATAAATTCCTCAAGGTTCATCCATGTTATAACATGTGTCAGAATTTCTTCCTTTTTAAGGGTGAATAGTATTCCACTCTGTGTATACACCACATTTTTTTGTCAGTTCATCCACTGATGGACACCTGGCTTGATTCCAGCTTCCGGCTATTTTGAATAATGCTGTTAAGAACATGGGTGTACATATATGTCTTTATACCTCTGCGTTCAGTTCTTTTGGGTGTATACCCATAAATGCTGTTCTCAGATTCACTTTTTCACATATAACAGGGTTCCCCACACCTCCAAGAAGCAATTCTTGTAATGCCAGCTGGTTGCCAGATACTTCAACTCAATTTGATGCTGACAACCCAGAGATACATCAGATTCTACAGGTTGATGGCTCCGTCCTATAATTCTGCACACCCACCCAACCTCACCTTTACTTCAGATGCCAGTTACAAGCCCAGGTTGTTACCTGTACTTCTGACTTACTGGCTATAAACCAGAGGTTCCCACAACCTCCTCCTTGGGTTTGATTAATTTGCTAGAGTGGCTCACAAAACTCAGAGAAACATTTACTAGATCACCAGTTTATTATAAAAGGATATAATTCAAGAAGAGCCTGTTGGAAGTGGTGCATAGGGAAAGGTATGGAGATAGTACACAAAGCTTTTATGCCATCTCCAGGTGCACCACTCTCCAAGCAGTCCTTGTCATTGCCAACCTGGAAGCTCTCTGAACCGCCTTCTATTGGGATTTTTATGGAGGCTCTCTCACATAGGCATGATCAATTATTAACTCAGTTTCCAGCCCCTCTCCTTTCTCTGAAGGATAAGGGGTAGGGCTAAAAACTCGAAGCTTCTAATCAGGGCTTGGTCTTTCTGGTGACCAACCCCCATCCAGGAGCCATCCAGGAGCCCACCCAGAGTTGCCTCAATAGAACAAAAGATTCTCTTAGTGTTCTTATCACTGGGGAAATTACAAAGATTTTAGGAGCTCTGTGCCAAGAACTGGACGCAGAGGCCGATAAATATGTTTTTTATTATTTCAGAACCCATAAGAGAAATTTCTAGATCATATAGTAATTCTATTTTTAATTTTTGAAGGAAGTGCCATACTGTTTTCCACAGTTTTATATTCTCACACTCAGAGCACAAGGGTTCCAATTTCTCAACATCCTTGTCAACACTTGTTATGTTCTGATTTTGTGATAGTAACTATCCTAACGGGTGTGAAAAGGTAGCTCATTGTGCTTTTATTTCACATTTTCCTGATACTTAGTGATGTTGAGCGTCTTTTCTTGTGTTTCTTGTTCATTTTATATTTTCTTTGGAGAAATGTCTATTCAAGTATTTTGTGCATTTTTAAATTGAGGGGTTTTTTTTGTTGTTGAGTTGTAGAAGTTCTTTACTTATTCTATATATTAATCCCTTATCAGATTTGTGATTTGCAAATATTTTCAACCATTCCATGGTTTGCCTTTTTACTCTGTTGATAGTATCTTGTGATACAGAAAACTTTTTCGTTTTGATGAAGTCCAATTTGTTATTTTTTTGTTACTTATGTCTTTGATGTCATATTAAAGAAATCATTTTTGCAATGGCATTTGGACCCAATGACATACAGCTTTTACCATGTGTTTTGTGTTTTCTTCTAAGGATTTTATAGCTTCAACTCTAACATTTATATCTTTGATCCATTTTGAGTTAATTTTTGTATATAGTGTAAAGTAAGGGTCCAACCTCATTCTTTTGCATGTGGGTATCCAGTTTTCCCAACAACATTTGTTGAAAAACTGATCTTTTCTCCAATGAATGATCTTTGTACCTTTGTCAAAAATCATTGGACCATATATGCAAAGTTTTATTTCTGGGCTCTCTGTGCTATTTCATTAGTATAGTGTGTGTATTTATGCCAGTACCACACTGTTTTGATTACTTTATAGTAAGTTTTGAAATCAGGAAGTGTGAGTTCTCTAACTTTGTTCTTCTTTTTCTAGATTGTTTTGGCTAGTCAATGTCCCTTGAGAGTCCATATGAATTTTAGGATAGATTTTTCTATTTTTGCAAAACCATCATTGGAATTTTTACCTCTTTGAGTAAGTTGATTCTTAAGTATTTTATTCTTTTGTTGCTATTGTAAATAAAAATGTAAAGTTTTTAAATTTCTTTTTCAGATTACTTATTATTAATGTATAGAAGAACAACTAGTTTTTGCGTGTTGATTTTGTGTCCCACTACTCTGCAGAATTTACTAGTTCTAACAAATTTTTGGTGGAAGTTTTAGGGGTTTCAACATATAAGATACTATTTGTAAACAAATATAATATTACTTCTTCTTTTCAAATTTGGATGCTAGTTCTTTCTTTTTCTTGCCTAATTGCTTTGGCTAGAACTTCTAGTACCATGTTGAATAGAAGTGGTGAAAATGGGCCGTCTTGTCTTGTTCCTGATCTTAGAGAAAAAGCTTTCAGTCTTTCACCCTTGAATATGATGTTCTCTGTGGATTTCTATATATGGCTTTTATTATGTTGAAGTAGTTTCCTTTTACTCTGAGTGTTTTTTTAGTGATTTTAGCATGAAAGCATGTTGAGTTTTGTTAAATGCTTTTTCTACATCCATTGAGATGATCATGTGTTTTCTTCCTTCATTCTGTTAATGTGGTTTATTACATTAATTCATTTTCATATATTGAAACATCCTTGTATTCCAGGAATAAATCCCACTTAAAAATGCTGTATAATCCTTTTAATATGCTGATGAATTTAGTTTATTACTATTTTATGGAGGATTTGTATATCAGTATTCATCAAAGATATTGACCTATAGTTTTCTTTTCTCTTAGTGTCTTTGGCTTTGATATCAGGGTAGTGCTAATCCCATAGGATGACTTTAGAGGTATTTTCTCCTCTTCAACTTTTTGAAAGAGCTTGAAAATAATTAGTGTTAGTTAATTTAAAAAAAAAGTCTTTGGGCCCAGGAATAAATTCAGCATAAAATAAATACAAATAAATATTTTTTAAAAATATGAAAAAGTTTTTTACTAAAAAAATTTAAAAATTAAGCAAGTACATCACTTATCACTTTATTTCTAAAAAGTTTTTTAACCTACTAGTAAGCATGAACAAATTGTTAGAATTAAAATGACTGAAGTGTTAATTTTCTTCATTGCATGTTTTCTGACAGAAGTATATGATGCCGTCATGTATGACATCTTTTATAAAAAAATGGTCATTTTTTGTAGTATTTGAGAATATTATGAATTTTCCCAGTGGCCTCTGACAATACTCTGATATGCAAAGTTATGTTTTCAACATGTATGTCTCATCATCATCCTTACCAAATTAACAAACTCAGGTGCTAATTAATCAACTACTTTTCATATGATTCAGGTTCTCCACCACCAACTTCCCTAAGCATCAGGAAATTCTACAACTTCTGCAAGATTAACGATTTTATCTTACACTGTATATATCTCATGTGGTTTAAAACATCCAAAAATCTTTGATAAACTGACCCTGCCCAGACTAAAGCATTGTGAATTATAAAATATGGTCTCTGTTAAGTGGGGAGGGATTTCAGGTTGAACTTAATTGTATAAGTGGTCAATTTATTACAGTGTACTGTTCTGTTATGTAGTTCACTTCTTTTCTAAAAAAAAGTGATAGTTGAGGGCACTTAGATAATAAAAATTTGAGAAAATAAGGAACTGATACACACTGTAAGCTTCAAATGTTTTCAAGCATAAGATACAATAAGAACTAAAACTACGAAGTGGCGGAGGAAATAGAGATAAGGGGATGAAGTTGCAAAAGTGAATCTATAATAATATCTCAATGGCTAGAGTTGTGGTGCCAAGAAGGTGGTGAAGTCAAAGAATTCATAAAGATGATAATAAACACACTACAAAGAAAAAAGACTGAAATTTTCATAGAGAGAATTTTTACAGTGATATGACAGATAGAGAACAGGGAAGAGAAGTTTGAGTGAGAGACTATCTGCTTCTTAAATTATTTCCACTGTAGAGAACAACAAACCAATTTGCTGAAATCTTTATTCCCCTCTATGACCCTATCTTTACCTGCAAAATCTCAGCCCTGAATCCATGTCACAGTCCAGCTTTTCCATCCCTGGAGAACAGAGCAATTTATCTCATATGAAACCTCAACAGCTCAGGCTGTGAAACAAGGCCGGCCATCCATTCTCACAGAGGAGCCAACTGGAGGTAGGATTTTTGGTTCTGAATTCAGCTAAATATCTTCAAAGAATTGTATCTGGCCTTCCTTATCCAGGGCTATCAGTGAAGTGCTGGCTGGCTTTCAGAGAAGAGCAATTCACAGTCAGTGGAGACATTTTCTGTTGAGCTCTCTAGAGAAGGCTGTGGAGCTTGTCAGTAAGAGTTGATTTCTATGGGGATTATATTTTTTTATTTTATTCAGAGATTTATAAAGAAATTTACATGGTAAGAATTATTATCAACAAAATCCGTTGTCTATTCTCTGGTCATTTAAGCAAAATCTTCCTCTCAGGGCCAACCCATGGACAAAGCCCAGATTTAATCTCCAAGAGTCTGCTAGGCACTCTGTGGTCCATGGGAAGCCCTCAAGTTGGCAGCCTGTTTCCTTGTGTGCTGTGCTGGTGTTCAATCTTCCATCTCTTCCGGGTACACCTAGACAGACGCCTATCAGATCATCAAGGGACTTGACATTAGAGAAATGTACTTTTCATTATCTTTAGACTTCTACACTTTTCAAAAAGACTCTCAGCATTTCCAGTAATTTTGCAGCAGTTTACCCAACACTAAGGTTCTCACTATTAAAAGATAAAACAAATAAATTTTGAAAAGGAAAAAGTGATCTTTGCAATTTTGTACAGAATCTACATAAAGGGGGCATCCTTATAAATGGAGGTAATGGTGCTCAGGGCAAGCTACCCCATTAGTCACCACCCTGGTGTGTGTATTGTTTCGAGCTGAAGACAATAAGGACTCAGAGAACTCAGGAAGAATATTTGAATTTCCCCTCCCAAACTGCCTAAAGAATTTAAAACAAAAAATCTGTTTCAGGAAGGAGTTATTATCATGATGGTTGTAAAGATAACGTAGGATAGAGGTTACAATAGGAAAGGCACCAAGCCACTTTTATCAAAAACTCTATCTCTCACTGACCACATTATCTATAGATGACCATGAGAAGAGTTGTCAGGCAAACATTTGCATTTCTATCTCCATGTGAGTTGTCTTCTTGCCCTCTGTGGTCTTAGACCACTACCCACCCCCAATACCTTCCTCCTCTTTAGCTACAATACTTAAGCGGGCAGCTTAGACAGAGGGACGAGTTGCTCATTTCTGAGTTTCTCCCATGTATACATGTTATTAAACTTGGTATTATTTTCTCCTGCTAACCTGTCTTGTTAACTATTTGGCCAGCCATGAGAACCTTAAGAAAAGGGAAAAGGGAGATTCTCTCACTCCCTCAACAGTTTTTGCGCCCAACGTGGGGCTACACTGGCTGGCAAGTTGCGTTCTCTGGCTGGAAGAAATGCCTTCTCCCTAGATTACTGCAGGGGATGAAATACGGGAACCTCTGACGATAGCCGGTAAAATGTAAGACTTCTTACCACGTCCGCCTCCTGGAATCTCTACCTGTGGAGTCCAGTGGAAGGAGGTGGTGAGAAATTTTTTCTCTTTCGAAATTTAGATTGGCAGGAGAAAATATTTGGGAAACTAGTTTCTTGTGCTTTTAGTGACGCTGGTAAATTTGGTAGAGTACTCTTGGTTTTGATCTTGATCCCTTTTCCTCCCAGAGATAGTCTCTGTTTTTCTCTTTTGTCTCTGTCTTTTGTATCGTGTGTCATAAGAAGGAAATACCATAGGGTAGGACGCAGGCATAGACCCTATAAGCCTACTGTCCAGGCCGGCCCCACAGAGTGGTGAGTTTGCGGGTCTCACCAGACTGGCGTCTATTTACACAAACTTTGTTGTGGGTTAATATGCACATGAAGTGAAGGCCATTGCCAAGGGCATCTTGGAAGCCAAAAAGGCTGCAAATTTGGTGGGCACAGGTCGAGAAGTTAAGAGCCATTAGGGCGCTCGCCACTTTCAGAAGACTCCCGTGACAGGATAAGTTGTGTCACGGAACGGGGTAGAAGACACATGTCCCCCGCCAACTGCAAGAAAATGTCCATGCAATGACGAGGTACTCTGTAAAGCACACAATCCCCAACCCCTTGGCACCTCCCCCCCAGGTATTATCCTGATTCCAAGAGACCTAAGGCGTGGCTAAAGCTGTCATTGTGCACATAAGAAAAGAACCGGATAAGGTTTTTCCTTCTGTCTTGTTCTGTGTCCTGAGAAAACTTGGCTTTGTGACCAGTGAGAATATTCTCCTTGGTCTCCACCATACGGAAGGTGCATTTACCGGGGTGCCCCTTGGTGGCCAGTTGAGTAGACTGGGGTTCTGAACTGTCTCTTTGTCCAGCTGTGCCAAGCTCTCAGGGGAGTTTGTCATAAAGGACCCAGTCCATAAGGGCTTTTGTCGTCTTAACCTTAGTTGCTTGTTAGTGCTGGAAAAATCCCACTCCAATATTGCATGCCTGGTGTCACAGATTAGCGGGTCTGTGACTGGAGGCGTCCCACACTATTGTAGGAGACCGGAGACACCGTTTTCACTACACCATCCTTACCGCCTGTGTAACGAAGGTCTTTACTTTCTCTGAATATCTTTGGGAGTGAATTCTGTGGATCATGGGGGCTACATCATCTGCGCCCTCACCAGGGACGCCTCTTGCGTCCATGGTAAAGATTTACTCTAAGCATGGGAAAGTTACCACCGGGTCTTTCCTTAAAAAGGCTTATTGGATCGAGTCACTATTGGAATAAATATGCAAATAAAATCCTACTCGTCAATGGCCAGACAACAGATCCTTTGAATTGGGAAAACTTCTAAATTGAGGAAAAAAAATATGTTTTGAGAGCTCTCACACAATTGTTTAATTGGTACCTAAAAAAGGGCCAGAAAAAGGAAGGGAAAAATTTAAACAGCCTTAAGACCTTGACTCAGGTTACAATTGAATTGAGAACATGTAAAAGTGTAAGTGTTGATAAGATTATAAAGGTTGGAATGTTTGAGCTAATTTTATATAAAGAGGTTACATCAACTTTGCCTGTGTATGTTTTAAAATGTCTGACTGGGAATGCTTCCCTTGCCCAAAATTATAAGACCAAGACCTATTGATAAAAATCTTAATGATAACTATGTTTAAAGGTATAAGAGGTGATGAAATTTACATGAACTTTTGTACAAAAAACTGATGTTATTTCTATTACAGTACTGGTTAACAAAAATAGTAATTTAAATGATGGCTAATTTTATCTAATGTCTTATGAAGTCTTATAGACAATCTAAATAATTATTGGCAACAAGTAACTAAATAGTTGTGAAAAAGATGAATGTTGGGTGAACTTTAAATGATAATTATGTGTTATGGTGGTTACAGCTTCCAAAATCTTTTTGGTGACTTAAAACTTTAGAGTTTTGCTAAATTTTGTGAGAAAAATTCACTGAGTGTCATCATTTCCAAATAAGATAAGATATTAGACATTGATTGCTAAACTCACGATTGTCTACATTTGGCTTTTCATTACAGGAAAACTAAAAGGTGTTTTGAGTCTATTGGTAAACATGTGTTTTATTAAAAGATTGTACTATAAAGTAACATATTTCTAGAAGTTATGAAGTGTTTATAAATTTTCCAAGCCACAATATACTAATGTAAAAGAAAGTTTATAGTGATTTACTTAGTTTTTACTTACAAATTGGGGTTTCTAAGAGTTAAAATTTCTAATTAGTATATGTGATTGAAGCTACTAAATATTAAGAAAAAATATGTCTGTGTACAAGGAAAGTAAGATGTATAAAGAAGGAACAAAGAATGGAAATATTTTGTTTGATTGATTAAGAAAGATAAATTTGTCTTCAAGTACTAGGAGGGAAAAGAAAGACATGGGACAAATTCTGAATGTAAAAAGAAAGTTATAGGTTTGTGGAAGAGGAATTCTGGAAAAGGAGTTTTTGTATGGTCAAGTTGGCTCAGATTGAAATGAATTTAATTAAGTTAATGAATTTTAATATCAGAAGGAAGCTGGTACAAAATTATAATTTGGTCTTCTTTCTCTTAAAAGGATAATTTTCTTGAACTTGATAAAGAGGTTATAAAAGATTTTTCTTTACCTTTGTGTAAGTCTACCTAAAAGACAGAAAAAAAAAAACTGTTAAAATAATTTCCTGTGTTCAAAAGACTGAGGTTTCTCTATTAAGGTTTTTGGACTGTTAATGATCTCTTTGCTTTAACGTTTTCTATTTTTGACAAGCTCCCCAAAATTCATATCTTAAATAAAGTCTTTTTTTTTACTTTTTTTCTTTGAGAATTTTCAAAGGGCCCTGGAACTTCTTAAAGAAATTTGCTCTCTTCCTATAAGGGGAAAGATACTAAGTTTATTAGGCTTATTCAGTATGTTAAATTGCATGGAAAGCATTGTCAGACAAGTGATGATAAGCCTGCTTAGGTGCTATTATGTGGGCAAATGTTATCGACATAGGTGTTTTAAAATTGTATAACATTACTGAAATTCTGATCTGTCCTGATTATCAGTCATATTTCTGGTTATTATTATTTTAAAGTGTTGTATGTCACAAAATTAATCAAATTTCTCTGTCAATTGCCATTTTGAGGTCTTGTTGTTTACAGACTTATTTCTTTGCTCTAATGCTTTTGCAAAATATTTCAACTTCAGAAAAATTCATGGAAAGGACTCTGACATTTACACTGGAGTACAGGTTTCTGACAAACTTTCTGATCATAAAACTGACCTTGGTAAGAAATTACAGAAACCTGATGGAAAAACTGAAAACTTCATGAAGCTGCTAACAGAAAGATTGGGATCAAGAATGGATTACACAGGACTGAATGAACTGATAAGGATGATTATAATTTTTATGATTTTTCATTTGAAGTATTGCTGAATTTTTAATGTTTTGTTTTTTTCAGAGTTAAGGAAAACTTTTTCTCTTTTCTCCTGAGCTAGCTATGACTTATAACAATTTGGTAAATGATATTTTTATAAGTAAAATTGAAATATTTCTCTATTTCTTAGATCTGATCCCTCGAATTTGGAAACTCTTAGTAAGTGAGTATTGTTGTTTTCATGGCAATATAGTTATTTGCATAAGTTCAATAAGAATCTGTTCTCCTTGTAACAGGACATAATTGGAAACACTGGTTATATTACCAAGGCTGTGACTGGAAGATCATATTTGCGATATAACCATACAGATTTTGAGGAATGAAGATTGGACTTTATGGAATAAAGCCACGTGGAAATATTGGCCTGGTACCTTATGTTCCAAGCAGCACTTACCAGGATAAGTAAAGAATGTCACTTATCTGGCAAACACAAGGAACCTCGAAATATTTTGGGGGAACCTAGGAAGAGAGGAATTCACCCAAATCTGTAGGTATTACAGGCAAAGTCTGATGACAAAATCCTTGGCTTGACTTTTCTGGCCTGGAGAGGCCTTTAAAGTTCAATCTGAGATTCCTTATAAAAAGTTCCAGCAAAGCAGATTTAAAAGAGCCTATGTGATCAATTGTTATTCTTGCTGTACTTATGTAAATAATTGGGCCAACACTATTGGAACTAGACTTATTTTGCAAACTAGTTAGTTTTAATTTGTCTATCTTTGATAAAAATGAGGGTGATCTTAGAAAGAAAAATTATATTTCAGTAAAAACTATAGTGTACATTTGCGGATATTAGATCCTAGTTTTGTTAATTGTCTGTTAAGGTTTTTGTTTTATATCTGTTGACTGGACTTGATCCTGATTTCTTCTAGTCTCCTAAAATATCTGCCTACAGATGTCCAAACTAACGTTTTTGATTTTTTCCATCATTTTCATTTGAAATCACTGAAAACTGAACCTGCCCTTTTTCCTGAATCCTTACAAACTGAAGCTGATGGACTTGATATAAACTTAAGAGGTTACCCGATGACATCATCAGAGACATTTTAAACTGCAAAAGATGCTTTGATGCTGACATCTAAAAATCTTCTTAACTAGCTGTCCCCTATACTCAGAAACTGCTTTACAACTTGCTCCAACCATTAACCTTGTTTTTCTTTCATTTACATAGAAATGCTTCCATTAAATACTTGATTGCTTGCTTCCACAATATAGGCGTAACCTTGAGAGCCCACCTGCATCACCACTGTCAGGGGAAGAGGGGGAATCTCCTTCTGCCCTTTTCCTTAAGGTTCTTATGACTGGCTAAATAATTAACAAGACAGGGTAGCAGGAGAAAATAATACCAAGTTTAATAACATGTATACATGGGAGAAAGCAGGGACACTGCGTTTCTCAACACAATAGCAGATTCTCGTCTTAAATACCATGTCCAACCAAAGACAAGGAGGATGTTGGGGGTGGGAGTGTTCGTTACAGGAGATTATCACTAAAGCACTGTAAACAAGAGTAAGATTTATTATGCAGTTTTAAGGCCTCACCTTCTACATTGATAAGTCTCCAGAAATGAGGTCGTCCCCCCTCTTCCCAATACAGAGAGGAAGATACTTTTACAAATGGAGACTTCCCTTGTAAATGATTGTCTGGTAACTCCTCACAGGGCCATCCAGAGCCTGTGGCCAGAGAGACAGAACTTCCGATAAGATGGGCTTGTTGGTGCCTTTTCTATTGTAACCTCTATCCTACATTATCTTTATAGCAGTCATGATAATAACTCTTTCCTGAAACAGATCTTTTGTTTTAAATTCTTTAGGCAGTTTGGGAGGGGAAACTCAAATATTCTTCCTGAGTTCTCTGAGTCCTTATTGTCTTCAGCTGGAAATAATCCGTATACCAGAGCGGTGCTTCCTGGGGTAGCTTGCCCTGAGCACCATCAGTTCCCTCCTCTGAAACTTCCCTAGAAGTTTCACATATTAAAAGCTGAGCTGGTAACTGTGGAGAGAGAAATCGTGTTAGTATCTGAGTGATAAGAAGTCTGCAAAGAGAGAAAAGAACGCAGATTAGGATGAGGATGAACAAGCAGAAGAGAACAAATCGGAGCACATTTCCCCACACTCCATTAAACCAGTCTCCCAATCCTGGAAATAAGTCAGTCCAATAAAATGTGTGAGCTTCGTTTATGTGATGAAAAATGTCAATCTTCTCTCTTAATAGATTTAAGTTAGATATTACTTGACCTGTTTGATTCACATAAAAGCAACATTTTTCTCCAATGATTGCACATGCTCCTCCTTGCTGGGCAGTGAGTACATCCAGAGCATGTCAATTTTGGGGCACCACAGATGCTAGGCTGTTAATCTCTGACTGGAGTATGTTCAAGGTTTGCATGGTGGTGTTGAACTCTTGCTCCATTACCATAGAGAGATTTAAGATTGCCTTTTCCAACTCACAGTCTCCAAAGCTGGGGAATAGGACTCTCAAGGCTGAAAAGAACTTGGAGTTGTGATATACAAGTGGATTTTCCACGATTTCTCAACTGGCACGTTTATGTGGCACAATCTTATGAACAAACGAACCCAGGTTTGTAATTTGGCTGGCATTTAAGGTGGAGTGTTTGGTGACAGAAGGAGCCAGGTATCCAAGTCCACATCGTCCTGACCAATTAGATTGGAATCCTTTATACACTTTGTTGCCGCATAAAATGAAAAGACCAGTGTAGTTTAAAGACAAGATTAGAATTGAGTCTGTAGTTCCCAGGATCTGGACTATTTCATGATCTGTGCCACTTGCACTGTTACTACCTAAACATCTCCATTTCCCATGAGCTCCTGTCAGTCTGCGAGAACAGAACAGATTGCAGAATAGCTGGTACAGGAGGCCTACAGTCTGATTTTGGCAGCTATAAAGCCTGGTCTTGTCACCTGACCAGGTGAGTCCAGATCTTTGATCCATCCATATATAGTCTGTGGCATTGGGCAGCTTAACCATGCGGATAGCTGCGATACCCCAAGTTGCACACGGGTGGCTCGTAAGCCATCCAGAGCACTTGGTGATTTGGCAAATGTTTGTGCCAGAGGGAGTAGTGATAGAGTCACTTACAATTCCCTTGAGAGTTCTGAAGATGCCACCTGCGGAATCAAACCACAGAGATTGACTGCAATATTGTCTCGGTATGTCACCCAGGAAAGGTCCAGCGCCATGTTTACTTTCAATGCAGAGGGAAAAACTTTCACTTATTGCTTGTACTTGGGCAAGGGACAGTCTTTGACATTTTAAGTAGTCTTTCTGGGGCCCAAGTGAATCACCAGGAGACGAAGCAGAGTGAAGTTTCCCTTGTTGCGGATATCATACTCTGTTATTCATCCATTTTCCATACTTAGTCCACCAGGTGTTCATATCAGCAGGAACAAAGACTAGTTCAGGTTCTTTTGCACTATCTAGCTGTTGACATAACCAACAGTCAGATTGATTAGTTAGAGTGGCTAGGGCTTGGTAAACTGGCATAAGGGGATGTTTGGTCTGTGCCCGACCTGTTGAAAAAGAGAGGGTTAGTAAAAGCAAGACACAGATTGGAAAAGAGCCCATAGCAGAGACTTAGAGAGGGGAAGAGGGACAGATAGAGACCAGCACTCTCCAGTCAGCTTTCTAATAAATGATTAAAAAAAAATATATATATATATATATCCACTAATAGTTTGTGTGTGTGAGTGTGTATATATATCCTGAGTTTTAAAGCAAGGGGGAGGAAATGGGTCAAAGTAGGTTTTCTTGATCCGTGATCTTGGGAAAAGCTGTCTACTTCGTGATGTCGGCTGCTTCTGGGGCCTGGGTTTTGGCCTTCGAAATCCTTAGTTTAAGGTCACCTGTCGGGATTATCTTTCAGTTGTCTTGAGAGTGATGTTCCGGGTCTATTTTGGTGTGGCTTGCATGGATCCAGGAAGATTTTTTTTTTATTTTGATGGCAGTGCAGGTCGTCAGTAAGGCTTCATAAGGTCCTTCCCAGCGAGGTGACAGTGCGTGTTTTCTTCTAAAGACCTTGATGTACACCCGGTCTCCTGGTCGAAAAGGATGGCAAGGCTTGTCAGAAGGTGGGGGCCACGCCTCTTTTACCTGTTGACGATATGCTTCAAGTATACTAGTTAATTTTTGTATACAACTAGTTATAGCATCAAATTGTTCACTTAAGTTCCCATAATAGTCATTTAATCCAGGAATTGAAGGTTTAGAGACGCCAGTAGGCATCGGACATCCAAAAACTATTTCAAAAGGAGTCAGTCCATGCTTTTTGTTTGGAGTATTTTGAATCTTCATAAGGGCCAAGGGCAGAGATTCTGGCCATTTAAGTCCAGTTTCTTGACAGACTTTTCCTAGAGTTCTTTTTATATCTAGATTTTTATGTTCCACTTGCCCTGATGACTGAGGGTGATATGGGGTATGAAATTTTAATGAATACCCCAGAGTTTTTGCAAGCAAGTGGTTTATCTCTGCTGTAAGTTCCTTGGTCTGGTTCAATCTATAAAGGAATGCCAAAGCGAGGAATAACTTCAGTTATTAATTTCTTTACCACTGTTGTGGCATCTGCATGTCTGGTCGGATAGCATTCAGTCCATCTACTAAACATGCAGACAATAACCAAACAGTGAGAGTAACCTAAAGCTGAGGGCAAGTCCATAAAATCCATTTGGAGTGCCGCAAAAGGCAGCGTGGGCCTGGGAGGACTTCCTGGATCACACCGATTTCTCCCAGAAACTTGGTAAGATTTGCAAGTTGTGCACTGGGAGGTGATTTGGTCAGAAATTTTATGGATGCCAGGGTAAAACCAATTGTCTTTTAGTTCTTTAGCTATCCCCCGTTTGCACATATGTCCCATTTGGTGGGAGATAAGTGCAAGCCAAAAAGTCAAAAGAAAAGGAGCTGCTGGAAGTCCATTTGGTCCAATGTATAATCCATCTGATAATTGTGTGGCACCCTTTTGTATCCAATTGTCTTTTTCAGATTGTGGGGCATTTGCCTGATAGTTAATAACATCAGTCAGGTATAAAGGCAGGTTTAAAAATTGGGTGGAAAACGGATAAGGGGGTATATAGTGAGCTGCATGTTTAGCAGCTCTGTCAGCCCTGTCATTCCCTAAAGATATGACATCAGTCTCCTTAGTATGGGCTGAACAATGAACAATGGCACTTTTAGAAGGAAAGTGAATAGCTTGTAATAAGGCTGTAATTAAGTGTCCATTAGCAATAGGAGTTCCTGCAGAGGTTAAGAATCTATGGGATTTCCAAATTGTGCCAACAAGATGGCAGACTCCAAAAGCCTATTTGGAGTCTGTGTAAATAGTGGCAGTTTTTTCTTTTGTTAATGTGCAGGCCCTAGTAAGAGCTATGAGTTCAGCAGCTTGGGCTGATCTTATGGTGGGCCAAGAATAAGCTTCAAGAGTTTCATGTGGGGAAACTATGGTATAACCAGTTATTATGGTTCCCCAGGAATTTCGTTTACAGGAGCCGTCACAAAACAGAAGTAAGTCTGGATTGTCTAAAGGGATGTCTGAGAGATCCTCTCATGACTTTGAGACCATTTCTATAGTTGCAAGGCAATCATATGGAATGGAGTGGGGCTCTCCATCATCAGGAAGGGGCAGTAAAGTAGCTGGATTTAAAGTGTTGCAACGATGTAAGATGATGGAAGGGTTAGTTAAAAGAGCCTGCTCATAGGTGGTCTGTCGCCGTGTAGAGAGGTGTTGTGTCCTATGAACTTGCAAAATAGCTGACACAGAATGTGGGACATAGAGGTGAATGGGAGAGCCTAATGTAAGAGTACTGGCCTTATCAATCAGGGTGGCAGCTGCAGCCACCGCACGTAAGCATGGGGGCATGCCTGATGCCACAGGGTCTAGTTGGCATGAGAAATATGCTATAGGACGTATTTGAGAGGCAAAAGATTGCCCTAGAATGCCTGTAGCAATTTCATTATTTTCATGACAGTATAGATGAAAAGGCTTGTCAAAATTAGGTAAGCCAAGAGCTGGAGGCATGGACAAAGATATTTTTAAGGCCTCTAAGGAGTTTAATGCCTCTGAGGGCCAGGAAATAGGCTCTGGGGTGATATCTGGGAGAAGAGAATACAGAGGTTTAGCAAGGGCTGCAAAATTAGGAATCCATTGGCAGCAGTAACCAGCAGCTCCTAGAAATTGACGTAGCTGTTTCTTTGTTTTGGGGAGATGGATGGATAAAATTGACTCAAGGCGTTTGGGGGTTAGCTTTTGAATGCCTTGAGATATCTCATGCCCTTAGTAGGTAACAGTCATTTGCACCCACTGAAGATTAAACCTGGAGGCTTTATGGCCTCGTTCAGCTAGGGCTTTCAGGAGAATGAGAGAATCTGTAAGAGTCCCCTGCTTAGTTGGATTACAGAGTAAAAGGTCATCAACATATTGAACAAGAGTGGAGCTTTGAGTAAAGACTACAGAATCCAAGTCAGCTTTCAGGACCTGGGAAAATATTGAGGGGGACTCACAATATCCCTGAGGTATTCGAGTCCATGTAAATTGTCTCCCTTTAAATGTAAATGTGAAAAGAAATTGTGAGTCAGTGTGTAATGGGATTGAAAAGAAAGCTGAGCAGAGGTCAACTACTGTAAAGCAGGCTGCATCAGCAGGTATTGAGGTCAGGATGACAGCTGGATTAGGGACCACAGGATGCCAAGAAATTACAAAAGAGTTTATGGCTCTGAGGTCTTGTACAAATCTATAGATTTGGTTCCCGTCTGAGTCAAATTTGCCTTACTTTTTTACTGACAAGATTGGAGTGTTACAGGGCAAGGAAGTAAAAGCTAGTACACCCTGTTGCAAAAGGGAGTCTATTATGGGTTGAATTCCTCGCTCGGCATCTCTGGAGAGCGGGTATTGGGCTACTGATGGAAACGGTTTATTTTTTTTCCAAGTAACGTGCACGGGCTCAGCACTAAGCAACAATCGTATCTCATTTGCATGTGTAGCCCAAAGACTGGTTGGGACATTCTTTAAAGACTCATCTTCCTCAGAAGGATTTAAATCAGGACAAGTTTCCATCATGGAAAGTAGGAGACTTGGGGCTTGGTCAGAAGGAAAGGAGATAAAAACACCTTTTTCATTACAATTTATAGTGGCATTGAATTTACATAACAAATCTTGGCCAAAGAGGTTTGCTGGTGAACAGTCAGAAACTAAAAAAGCATGATGAGTGTTAAGGGGGCCTAAATATATTGGAGTGGGCTTAGATATGGGCAGTGAAATAGGCTGTCTAGAGACTCAAACAGCTTGATAGAATCAGAGGTAACAGGTAGAGATAAAGCCTTTGAACGGATAGTAGAGAATGTCGCAACAGTGTCAATTAAGAAATCCAGTTTTCGAACCTCTATTTTAAGTTTAACTGTAGGCTCAGGAGTGTGACTAAGGATCGGCTGACCCCATCATTTGAGGAAGAAATGCCCCTCAGGTAGAGAAAAATGAGCCTTTTTGTGGTGCTGGGGTCAAGCGGGAACATTTTTTAAACTGTCAGGGGAAGAGAGAGAATCTCCCTCTGCCCTTTCCCTTAAGGTTCTTCTGGCTGGCCAAATAATCAACAAGACAGGTTAGCAGGAGAAAATAATACCAAGTTTAATAACATGTATACATGGGAGAAAGCAGGGACACTGCGTTTCTCAACACAATAACAGAAATTCTGGTCTTAAATATCATTTTCAGCCAATGACAAAGGAGGATTTTGGGGGTGGGGGGAGTCAGTTACAGGAGATTACCACTAAAGCACAGTAAACAAGAGTAAAGTTTATTATGTAGCTCAAGGCCTCACCTTCTACATTGATAAGTCACTAGAAATGAGCTCATCCTCCTCTCTTCTCCAAACAGAGAGGGAGATACCTTTACAAATGGAGAGTTCCCTTGTAAATGTAAATGATTGTCTGGCAACTCTTCGCAGGGTCATCCAGAGAATGTGGCCAGAGAGACAGAACTTCTGATAAGAGGGGCTTGTTGGTGCCTTTCCTATTGTAACATTTACCCTACGTTATCTTTACAGCCATCATGATAGATCTGTTCCAGGAAGGAGCCAACATGTCAAAATCTTTAGGAAGTTAGTGGGGGAGGTCAAATGTCCCTAGAGAAAACAACCAAGGTAAAGAGATAGATTTCAGGGTGGCCAAATCCTGATCTCCCACAGTCCCGCCTTTGAAACTATAAGTTTCACAATCTTTTTGAAACTTAAAGAAGTTTCATAGTCCAGAAGCTGAGTTGGTAGATTGTTTTATCTCACTGAACACATTTTATATTCCTGATAATAGATCAGTTCAATTAAGTTCCTTTGGGAAGATGGTGATGCAGGTGGGCTCTCAAGGTTATGCCTAATTGTGGAAGCAAGCAATCAAGTATTTAATAGAAGCATTTCTGTGTAAACGAAAGAAAAACAAGGTTAATGGTTAGAGTAAGTTGTAAAGCAGTTTTTGAGTTCAGAGGACAGCCAGTGAAGAAGAATTTTAGATGTCAGCGTCAAAGCATCTTTTGCAGTTTAAAATGTCTCTGATGATGTCATCAAGTAATCTCTTAAGTTTGTATCAAGTCCATCAGCTTCAGTTTGTAAGGCTTCAGGAAAAAGGGCAGGTTCAGTTTTCAGTGATTTCAAATGAAAATGATGGAAAAAATCGAAAACGTTAGTTTGGACATCTGTAGGCAGATATTTTAGGAGACTAGAAGAAATCAGGATCCAGTTTCGTCAACAGATATAAAACAAAAACCTCAAAAGACAATTAACAAAACTAGGATCTAATATCCGCAAATGTATACTATAGTTTTTACTGAAACATAATTTTTCTCTCTAAAATCACCCTCATTTTTATCAAAGATAGACAAATTAAAACTAACTAGTTTGCAAAATGAGTCTAGTTCTAATAGAGTTGGCCCAATTATTTACATAAGTACAGCAAGAATAGCAATTGATCACATAGGCTCTTTTAAATCTGCTTTGCTGGAACTTTTTATAAGGAATCTCAGATTGAACTTTAAAGGTCTCTCGAGGCCAGGAAAGCCAAGCCAAGGATTTTGTCATCAGACTTTGCCTGTAATACCTATAGATTTGGGTGAATTCTTCTCTTCCGAGGTTTCCCCAAAATATTTTGAGGTTTCTTGTACCTGCCAGATAAGTGACATTCTTTACTTATCCTGGTAAGTGCTGCTTGGAACATAAATGTACCAGGCCAATATTTCCACGTGGCTTTATTCCATAAAGTCCAATCTTCATTCCTCAAGAGCTGTATGGTTATATTGCAAATATGATGTTCCAGTCACAATCTTGGTAATAGACCCAGTGTTTCTAATTGTGTCCTGTTATAAGGAGAACAGATTCTTATTGAACTTATGCAAATAACTATATTGCCATGAAAACAACAATATTCACTTACTAAGAGTTTTTAAATTCGAGGGATCAGGTAGAGAGAAAAAGATAAATATTTTAATTTTACTTACAAAAATATCATTTACCAAATTGCTATAAGTCATAGCTAGATCAGGAGAAAAGAGAAAAAGTTTTCTTTAAATCTGAAAAAACAAAACATTAAAAATTCAGCAATCCTTCAAATGAAAAATCATAAAAATTATAATCATCTTTATCAGTACATTTAGTCCTTTGTAATCTATTCTTGATCTTAATCTTTTTTTTTTTTTTTTTTTTTTTTTTTTTTTTTTTACATTTTTATTGATATTTTAATGGTTTCTAACATTGTGAGATTTTGGGTTGTACATTTTTGTTTGTCCTTCACCCCATATATGACTCCCTTCACCCCTTGTGCCCATCCCCCACCCCCCACCCCCACTTCCTGGGTAACCACAGTCCAGTTGTCTCTGTCCATGTGTTTGTTTATATTCCACATATGAGTGAGATCATACAGTGTTTGTCTTTCTCTTTCTGGCTTATTTCACTTAACATAATACGCTCCAGGCCCATCCATGTTGTTGCAAATGGGACGATTTTGTCTTTTTTTATGGCTGAGTAGTATTCCATTGTATATATATACCACATTTTCTTAATCCAATCGTCAGTCGAGGGACACTTAGGTTGCTTCCACTTCTTGGCTATGGTGAATAATGCTGCAATGAACATAGGGGTGCATAAGCCTCTTTGGATTGTTGATTTCAGGTGCGTTGGATAGATTCCCAGTAGTGGGATGGCTGGATCATAGGGCATCTCTATTTTTAATTCTTTGAGGAATCTCCATACCGTTTTCCATAGAGGCTGCACCAATTTGCATTCCCACCAGCTGTGTATGAGGGTTCCTGTTTCTCCACATCCTCTCCAACATTTGTTGTTTTTTGTCTTGGTGATTATAGCCATTCTAACGGGCGTGAGGTGGTATCTTAGTGTTGTTTTGATTTGCATTTCCCTGATGATTAGTGATGTTGAGCATCTTTTCATGTGCCTATTGGCCATCTGTATATCTTCCTTGGAGAAGTGTCTGTTCATTTCCTCTGCCCATTTTTTGATCGGGTTGTTTGTTTTTTTGTTGTTCAATTGTGTGAGTTCTTTATATATTATGGAGATCAACCCCTTGTCAGATGTATGTTTTGCAAATATTCTCTCCCAGCTGGTTGGTTGTTTGTTCATCTTGATTCTGATTTCATTTGTCTTATAAAAGCTCTTTAGTCTGATAAAGTCCCACTTGTTTATTTTTTCTTTAGTTTCCCTAGTCTGGGTAGGCATGTCATCTGAAAAGATTCCTTTAAACCCAATGTCAAATAGTGTGTTGCCTATATTTTCTTCTATGAGTTTTATAGTTTCAGGTCTCACCTTCAGGTCTTTGATCCATTTTGAGTTAATTTTTGTGTATGGCGATAGCACATGGTCCACTTTCATTCTTTTGCATGTGGATGTCCAGTTTTCCCAACACCATTTATTGAAGAGACTTTCCTTTCTCCATTGCATGTCCTTAGCACCTTTGTCGAAAATTAGCTGTCCGTATATGTGTGGTTTTATTTCTGGGCTTTCAATTCTGTTCCATTGATCTGTGTGTCTGTTTTTGTACCAGTACCATGCTGTTTTGATTACTATTGCTTTGTAGTATGTTTTGAAGTCAGGAATTGTGATGCCTCCTGCTTTGTTCTTTTTCTTTAGGATTTCTTTAGCTATTCGGGGTCTTTTGTTGCCCCGTATAAATTTTAGTATTCTTTTTTCTATTTCTGTGAAGAATGTCATTGGGATTCTGATTGGGATTGCATTGAATCTGTAGATTGCTTTAGGTAATATAGACATTTTAACTATGTTTATTCTTCCAATCCACGTGCATGGGATATCTTTCCATTTCTTTATGTCATCGTTGATTTCCCTCAATAATGTCTTGTAGTTCTCATTGTATAGGTCCTTCACCTCCTTGGTAAGATTTATTCCTAGGTATTTTATTCTTTTTGATGCAATTGTAAATGGTATTATCTTTTTGAGCTCTCTTTCTGTTAGTTCATTATTAGCATATAGAAATGCAACTGATTTTTGTAGATTGATTTTGTACCCTGCAACTTTGCTGTAGTTGTTGATTGTTTCTAACAGTTTTCCAACAGATTCTTTAGGGTTTTCTATATATACAATCATGTCATCTGCAAATAGTGAGAGTTTCACTTCTTCGTTACCTATTTGGATTCCTTTTATTCCTTTTTCTTGCCTAATTGCTCTGGCCAAAACCTCCAGTACTATGTTGAACAGGAGTGGTGAGAGTGGGCAGCCCTGCCTCGTTCCTGTTCTCAGAGGAATGGCTTTCAGTCTTTCCCCGTTGAGTATGATGTTAGCTGTGGGTTTGTCATATATGGCCTTTATTATGTTGAGGTACTTTCCTTCTATTCCCAATTTATTGAGAGTTTTTATCATAAATGGATGTTGTATCTTGTCAAATGCCTTCTCTGCGTCTATTGAGATGATCATGTGGTTTTTATTCTTTGTTTTGTTGATGTGATGTATCACGTTGATTGATTTGCGGATGTTGAACCATCCCTGCGTCTCTGGTATAAATCCCACTTTATCATGGTGTATGATCTTTTTAATATATTGTTGTATTCGGTTTGCCAATATTTTGTTGAGGATTTTTGCATCAATGTTCATCAGCGATATTGGCCTGTAATTTTCTTTCTTTGTATTGTCTTTGTCTGGTTTCGGTATCAGGGTGATGTTGGCCTCGTAGAATGATTCAGGAAGTGTTCCATCTTCCTCTATTTTTTGGAATAGTTTGAGGAGGATGGGTATTAAATCTTCTTTGAATGTTTGGTAAAATTCACTGGAGAAGCCATCTGGTCCTGGACTTTTATTTTTTGGGAGGTTTTTGATTACTATTTCAATCTCTTTACTTGTGATTGGTCTATTCAGATTCTCCATTTCTTCTTGGTTCAATTTTGGGAGGTTGTATAAGTCTAAGAATTTATCCATTTCTTCTAGATTGTCCGATTTGTTGGCATATAATTTCTCATAGTATTCTCTTATAATCCTCTGTATTTCCATGGTATCCGTTGTAATTTCTCCTCTTTCATTTCTAATTTTATTTACTTGAGCCTTTTCTCTTTTTTTCTTAGTTAGCCTGGCTAAGGGTTTGTCTATTTTGTTTATCTTCTCGAAGAACCAACTCTTTGTTTCATTAATCCTTTCTACTGTTTTTTTGGTCTCAATATCATTTATTTCTGCTCTGATTTTTATTATTTCTCTCCTTCTGCTGGCTTTGGGCTTTGTTTGTTCTTCTTTTTCTAGTTCTGTTAGGTGTAATTTAAGGTTGCCTATTAGGGCTTTTTCTTGTTTGTTAAGGTGGGCTTGTATCGCTATGAGTTTCCCTCTCAGGACCGCTTTTGCTGCATCCCATATGGTTTGATATGGCATGTTATCATTTTCGTTTGTTTCCAGATAGTTTTTGATTTCTCCTTTAATTTCATCAATGATCCATTGGTTGTTCAGTAGCATGTTGTTTAATCTCCACATTTTTGTCACTTTCCCAGTTTTTTTTTCCTGGTTCATTTCCAGTTTCATAGCCTTATGGTCTGAAAAGATGCTTGTTATGATTTCAATCCTCTTAAATTTATTGAGGCTTGCTTTGTTTCCCAACATATGGTCTATCCTAGAGAATGTTCCATGCGCGCTTGAGAAGAATGTGTAGTCAGCTGTTTTTGGGTGGAGTGCTCTGTATATGTCTACTAGGTCCATCTCGTCCAGTTTTTCATTTAAGTCTAATATTTCTTTATTAACTTTTTGTCTGGATGATCTATCCATTGCTGTAAGTGGGGTGTTAAGATCCCCTACTATTATTGTGTTGTTGTTGATTTCTCCTTTTAGGTTTGTTAATAGTTGTTTTATGTACATTGGTGCTCCTATGTTGGGTGCATATATATTTATAAGTGATATGTCTTCTTGATGGAGTGTCCCTTTTATCATTATATATTTCCCTTCTTTGTCTTTCTTAACCTGTTTTATCTTGAAGTCTACTTTGTCTGATATGAGTATGGCAACACCTGCTTTCTTTTGTTTGCCATTAGCTTGGAGTATTGTCTTCCATCCTTTCACTCTGAGCCTGTGCTTGTCTTTAGTGCTAAGATGTGTTTCCTGAAGGCAGCATATTGTTGGGTCTTGCTTTTTAATCCATCCTGCCACTCTGTATCTTTTGATTGGAGAGTTCAATCCATTTACATTTAGGGTAATTATTGAAATATGAGGGTTGAATGTTGCTGTTTTGTCACTTATTTTCTGGTTCTTTTGCATTTCCTTTGTTTCTTGTCCCATTTGTTTTGGACTGCCAATTCAGTTTGGTTGTTCTGTCTTATGATTCTTCTAGTTTTCTCTTTGTTTATCATATGTGGTTTTAATTTGATTATTTGTTTAGTGGTTACCTTGAGGTTTGGGCAAAAAATCTTCTGTATGAGATAGTCCATTATCTGATAGCCTCCTATTTCCTTATACTAAGTCAATTCAGTCACTTTCCTCTTCCCCTTCTAAGTTGCTCTTGTTATACCTTATTCTATCTTGTGTTGTGGCTGTGTGTTTACAGTGATGAGGTTAAATTTATTTTTGGTGAATTTCTTCCTTTGATCTTTGAGTTTAGTATTTAAGTGGTTGCTAACCTATTCCGGTAAAGATCTACTATTTCTCTGATTTTGTCTACCTACTTTTCTCCTTACTCCAAGCTTTGTGTTCCCTTTCTCTTCTTGTTTTCGGGCCTGAGGGCCTTCTTGAGTATTTCTTGTAGTGGCGGTCTCGTGGCCATGAACTCCCTTAGCTTTTGTTTATCTGGGAGAGTTACTATTTCTCCATCATATTTGAAGGATATTTTTGCTGGATAGAGTATTCTTGGCTGAAAGTTTTTGTCTTTTAGTATTTTGAATATATCATTCCAGTCTCTTCTAGCCTGAAAAGTTTCTGTTGAGAAATCCGCTGAGAGCCTGATGGGAGTTCCTTTGTACGTTATTTTTTGTTTTTGTCTAGCTGCCCTTAATATTGTTTCTTTGTCGTTGACCCTGGCTAGCCTTACCACTAGGTGTCGTGGTGAAGGCCTTTGTCTGTTAATATATATAGGAGTCCTGTTGGCTTCGCTTACTGGTATTTCCTGCTCCTTCCCCAGATTTGGGAAATTTTCAGCTATTATTTCCTTGAATAGGCTCTCTGTTCCTCTTTCCCTCTCCTCTCCCTCAGGAATACCTATAATTCTTATGTTACATTTTCTAATAGAGTCCGATATTTCTCGGAGTCTTTCTTCATTTCTTTTTAGTCTTAGTTCTCTCTCTTCTTCCATCTGGAGTATATCTGTATTCCTATCCTCTAAAGTACTAATTCTTTCCTCCATATTGTCAGCTCTGTTCTTTAAAGATTCCAGATTCTCCTTTATCTCCTCCATTGTGTTCTTCATCTCCATCAGCCCTGATAGGTTTTTCTTTATGATTTCAATCTCTTTTGTGAAGAAACTCCTAATCTCATTGAATTGTTTGTCTGTGTTGTCTCGTATTTCGTTGAGTGTTTTTATGATAGCTATTTTGAAATCTCTGTCATTTAGTTTATGGATTTCTGTGTCTTCGGGGTTGATTTCTGGTTGCTTGTCATTTTGTTTCTGGTCTGGTGATTTCATATATTTTTGCATTGTGGTTCCTGTGTTGGTTTTGGTTTTCCTCATCCTGGAAGTCTCTGGTTGCACTTTCCACCTGCCGCCACTGTGTGGTGGTGAAGGGCTGTGTAGTCTAAGCCCCCTGCGCTCTGCCCCAGTTTTTCTGCTGCGATCCGCAGTTTTGTTTTGTTTTGTTTTGTTTCTTTTCCCCACTGCGATCCACGGGTCCAGTCCAATTTATTCAGGTCTGCCTCGGACAGCTAGATCTGGTCGAGCTGCAGACTCCGGGTTGTGGGGAGGGGGGAGCTCTCTCTTTTGCCCTCTGGGTCCCTGACGTGGGAGGCTTCTCGTTTGCCCCTCTTTATCCGCTCTCTGGGTTGCTCAGATGTTGATGGTAGCCCTGTGGCTCCTCTGAGCCCTCTGTGCGGGAGTTTCCCACTGGCTGAGAGCGCCCGAAGAGCTGCAGTTTCCCGCCGAGGGCCGCCCCTCCCCCCTCTCTGGGAGCCGCGCGGACCGGATCGCTGATCTGATGGGGAGGGAGCGGAGTTCTCCTTACCTCTCCCCACTTCCTCCGGGGGCCCAGCACGTTCCGCTCTCAGATGTGCGGCAGTGTGGATCCCTCCGCTCCAGCTTTTGACTGTCTGGGATTCCGTTGTTTGTCTGTGGCTGTTACTTTTGTTGTATTTTGTGGGGGAAGAATTCACGGGAAAGCTCACTCCGCCATGATGCTGACGTCACTCCTTTGATCTTAATCTTTTTGTTAGTAGCTTCATGAAGTCAGTTTCTCCATCAGATTTCTGTAATTTTTTTTTACCAAGTTCAGTTTTATGATCAGAAAGTTTGTCAGAAACCTGTATTCTAGTGTAAATATCAGAGTCCTTTTTATGAATTTTTTTAAGTTGAAACATTTTGTAAAAGCATTAGAGCAAAGAAATAAGTCTGTAAACAACAAGACCTCAAAATGGCAATTGACAAATAAATTTGGTTAATTTTGTGACATACAACACTTTAAAATAATAATAACCAGAATTATGACTGATAACCAGGACAGATCAGAATTTTAGTAATGTTATCCAATTTTAAAACACCTATGTCAATAACATTTGCCCACATAATAGCACCTAAGCAGGCTTATCATCACTTGTCTGACAATGTTTTTTATATAATTTAACATACTGACTAAGCCTAATAAGTTTAGTATCTTTCCCCTGAGAGGAAGAGAGCAAATTTCTTTGAGAAGTTCCAGTGCCCTTTGAAAATTCTCAAAGAAAAAAAGTAAAAATAAAGACTTTATTTAAGATACGAATTTTGGGGAGCTTGTCAAAAATGCAAAAAGTCAAAACAAACAGAGCATTAATAGTCCAAAAAGCCTTAATAGAGAGACCTCAGTCTTTTGAACACAGGAAATTATTTTAACAGTTTTTTTTTTTTTTTAGGTAGACTTACTCAAAGGTAAAGAAAAATCTTTTATAACCTCTTTATCAAGTTTAAGCAAGTTATCTTTTTACGAGAAATTTTAATTTTGCACCAGCTTACTTCTGCTATTAAAACTCATTTACTTAATTAAATTTATTTCAATCTTAGCCAACTTGACCATACAAAAACTTTTTTTAGAATTTTTTTTCAACAAACCTTTTATAACTTTTTATTATATTCAGAATTTGTCCCATGTCTTTTTTTTCCCTTCTAGTACTTGAGGACAAATTTATTTTTTTTAACCAAACAAAATATTTTTATTCTTTGTACCTTTTTTATACATCTTACTTTCTTTGTACACAGACATATTTTTTAAAATTTTTTTAGTAGCTTTAATCACATATATTAATTAGAAATTTTAACCTTTAGAAACCTTAATTTGTAAATAAAAACTAAACAATTATAAACTTTCTTTTACATTAGTATCTTGTGGCTTGGAAAATTTATAAACACTTCATAACTTTTAGAAACATGTTACTTTATAGTACAATCTTTTAATAAAACACATGTTTACCAATAGACCCAAAACACCTTTTAGTTTTCCTGTAATGAAAAGCCAAAAGTAGACAAACGTACATTTAGCAATCAATGTCTAATATTTTATCTTATTTGGAAATGATGATACTCAGAGAATTTTTTATCATAAATTTTAGCAAAACTCTAAAGTTTTAAGTCACCAAAAAGAGGTTGGAAGCTGTAACCACCATAACACATAATTATTGTTTAAAGTTTATCTAACATTTATCTTTTTCACAACTATTTATTTGTTCTCAATAATTATTTAGATTGCCTATAAGACTTCATAAGACTTCAGATAAAATTAGCCATCATTTAAATTACTATTTTTGTTAACCAGTTCTCTAATAGAAATAACATCAATTTTTTTCTGCAAAATTTTATGTAAATTTCATCACCTCTTGTAACTCTAAACATAGTTATCATTAAGATTTTTATCAATAGGTCTTGGTCTTATAATTTTGGACAAGGCAAGCATTCCCAGTAAGACATTTTAAAACATACTCAGGCAAAGTTGATGTAACCTCTTTATATAAAATTAGCTCAAACATGCCAACCTTTATAATCTTATTAACACGTACACTTTTACATGTTTTTAATTCAATTGTAACCTGAGTCAAGGTCTTAAGGCTAGTCAAATTTTTTTTTTCCTTTTTTTTGGCCTTTTTTCTTAGGTACCATTAAACAATTATGTGAGAGCTCTCAAAAAAATTTTTTCCCCCAATTTAGAAGTTTTTCCAATTTAAAGGATCCGTCGTCTGGCCATTGACGAGTAGGATCTTCATTTGTATATTTATTCTAATAGTGACTCGAACCAATAAGCCTTTTTAAAGAAAGACCCAGAGGTAACTTTCCACGCTTGGAATAAATCTACCATGGACGCAAGAGGCGTCCCTGGTGAGGGCGCAGATGATGTAGCCCCCGTGATCCACAGAATTTACTCCCAAAGATATTCAGAGAAAGTAAAGACCTTCGTTACACAGGCGGTAAGGATGATGTCTCCGGTCTCCCACAATAGTGTGGGACGCCTCTAGTCACAGACCCGCTAATCTGTGACACCGGGCAGGCGATACTGGAATGGGATTTTTCCAGCACTAACAAGCAACGAAGGTAAAGACGACAAAAGCCCTTATGGACTGGGCCCTTTATGACAAACTCTCCTGAGAACTTGGCACAGCCGGACAAAGAGACAGTTCGGAACCCCAGTCTACTCGACTGGCCACCAAGGTGCACCCCGGTAAATGTACCTTCCATATGGTGGAGACCAAGGAGAAGATTTTCACTGGTCACAAAGCCAAGTTTTCTCAGGACACAGAACAAGACAGAGACTACTCTGGGAGGAAAAGGGATCAAGATCAAAACCAAGAGTACTCTACCAAATTTAAACCACGAGTCACTAAAAGCCCAAGAAACTAGTTTCCCAAATATTTTTTCCTGCCAATCTAAATTTAGAAAGAGAAAAAATTCTCACCATTTCCTTCTGCCGGACTCCACAGAAAGAGATTCCGGGAGGCTGACGTGGTAAGAAGTCTTACCTTTTGCCGGCTTTCGTCAGGCGTTCCCGTATCTCATCATCTGCAGTAGTCCAGGGAGAAGGCAGGTCTTCCAGCCAGAGAAGGCAACTTGCCAACCAGTGTGGCTCCTGGCGACTACGCCAAAACTGTCGGGGGAAGAGAGAGAATCTCCCTCTGCCCTTTCCCTTAAGGTTCTTCTGGCTGGCCAAATAATCAACAAGACAGGTTAGCAGGAGAAAATAATACCAAGTTTAATAACATGTATACATGGGAGAAAGCAGGGACACTGCGTTTCTCAACACAATAGCAGAAATTCTCGTCTTAAATATCATTTTCAGCCAATGACAAAAGAGGATTTTGGGGGTGGGGGGAGTCAGTTACAGGAGATTACCACTAAAGCACAGTAAACAAGAGTAAAGTTTATTATGTAGCTCAAGGCCTCACCTTCTACATTGATAAGTCACTAGAAATGAGCTCATCCCACTCTCTTCTCCAAACAGAGAGGGAGATACCTTTACAAATGGAGATTTCCCTTATAAATGTAAATGATTTTCTGGCAACTCTTCGCAGGGTCATCCAGAGAATGTGGCCAGAGAGACAGAACTTCTGATAAGAGGGGCTTGTTGGTGCCTTTCCTATTGTAACATTTACCCTACGTTATCTTTACAGCCATCATGATAGATCTGATCCAGGAAGGAGCCACCATGTCAAATTCTTTAGGAAGTTAGTGGGGGAGGTCAAATGTCCCTAGAAAAAACAACCAAGGTAAAGAGATAGATTTCAGGGTGGCCAAATCCCGATCTCCCACAAAACTTTCCCTTCTCTTAAGAGCGGCACACGCCCTTTTCCAATGCCTTGGTTTCTTGCAATACCTATAATTGTCTGAAGGCAAATAAGGAGACCTCTGTGTGGGCTTTAGTTTACTTTCAGGGTTGAATTTTTGCTTTTCAAAAGATTCAATTTGCAAAGCAAGAAGAGTTGTCTTTAATTATTTTTATTTTTTTTGCTTTCTTGCTGACAATTTTCAAATAATTGTGTAGCAGCCTCCATTATTACACTTAATGGTTGCCCTGCCCAAACAACCACACTGTTTTGAATTTGTTTCTTTATATCAGGAAGAAAATTTCCAACTAAAGCAGAAATTAGGAGATTCTTATGCTCTGGAGCTTCCAGATTCAATGCAGTGTGCCTTTGGAAAGTCTGAGTAAACCGTTCAACAAAAGCTTTATGTTGTTCCCCCTCGTTCTGAGTACATAATTCAATTTTTGACCGATTAACTTTAGGAGGAAACGCCTCTAGAATCGCTCCTATTAAACTCTGAATATCAGCCTGTAGCTGTGCCACTTCCTGGTCATCTGCAGGAGGGTCTGGGAGAGGGTCTGGCCATGTATTTCTTCTATGAGGTGGGTTTTTGCTAGGGGGCCGTCTGGCCTGTCTGATAACTACAGTGTAGTCATGGGATGGAAGAACGCCCCTTAGCAGCCAGTCAAGGTCTCGGTGGGTGGGGCTATGAATAGCCACTAATCTTTCTAATTCTTCTCTAAATTTAGTACGGTCTTCTGGCAATGGAGGCAGGAGAGTTTTATAATTTAAAAAATCAGCTGCTGTCCAGGGGACATGAATTCTCTGCAGCGGAGGTCCAGGATACATCCGCAGTGGATACAGCATAGGAATGTCTGAAGCTGACAGACCCTGATTACAGGGCCCTGGAAAGTAGGAGGAGTTGTAAGACACAGCAAAACGAACCTTCTTGCCCTTCCTGGGTGTTTCTACCAAATTTATTTCTTGGTTTATAACATTTACACAAGTAACCTGTATGCCCCTTGCTTGGAGGTCAGGCCTAAGCGCCCCCTATAAATCTTCAACAGTGAGAGAAGATAAAACAGGCAGCTGGATGAACTGCGGAGAAGTTGGAGTCCTGGGACCCAAGGGAACTGGCTTAGGAGGTGACTGAGGAGATAAGTCTTGATGGGGAGGATTTGGGCCTGGGACCCAGAAATCCAAAAGATATTCTTGGGAGTCAGGGACAGGGAGTTGGGGATATAAGGGAGTGTAGGAGGGAGGAGACAGGGAATTTTCAGGAAATTTGACTTTCAATCTTTGCTCTAACTCCGACTTTTGTTCTTTTATATTATAAAGATATTCAATAAGGCTAGCCATAATACTATTCTGGGTTTTCTTTTCAATTTGATCTTCCCATAAATACCAATAAGGCAGCTGCTTGGGATGAGTCAAATATCCTTAGAAAGAAAAAGGACTGGGTTTTCCAAAGATGCAACAAGAATGATCAAGTCCTGATTCACACCTAGACATCCTGCTCCTGTTCTCCATGAATTGTAAAATTGAAGTTAATTATCTCCTTCATTTTGTCTAAATCTATTGGGTCACTTTGGCACTGAGCCCCTAAGCTGGTCCACAGCCTGCTTCAGCAGACACCAAACTCTCTCTCAAGTGCTTGCATGCGTGTGCTGAGTAGGTATTGTATTTATTTAGATCGTATTCAACAAAAGATCTTCACGGATTCACTCAAGTACTTAAGTATCTACTATGTGCCCAAAGGTCTTGAAATGTTGGGGGTCTGCAAGGAAGACAGATATGCCTAAACAGATAAATTACACTACTGAAATCATTTGAATGAAAGAGATGTGAATAAACTGCCGTGGGACTCCGGGCAAAGAACCCCCATGGGTGGACCTACAACTAAGACATACAGCTCTGTCCTGGGGCTCTGAGGAGAAAAACAACCACCATGGGGGGTGGACAGGCTCTGTACCATCTAAGGAAAGGAAAAGGAAGGGAGAGAAGATAAAGAGAAAACAAGAGAAACGGAAAGGTTTTCTTCTTCTGAGTGTTTCTGCCACCCACTTTTGGAGCACACTGCTTGCTGCTGTCCTTTCCGGCCAGTCTTATCCTTCAGCCGGCTTCAGGAGACTTCAACAATTCGATTGTAAGGAGCTGGGCTCCTCCGTGCAGACAATGCCAACTCCGGAGGGAGCCAGGAGGGCAGCCAAAGATTCACAGGACTCTGCAGCCCTTCTGCAGCTCACTGGTGTGGAGGGGCACCGAGGCTTCACCTTGGCCTCTGTCTCCAAGTTCACATAAAGGAGGGTCGGTTCCTTCCTCGCTAGATGAGCGTGGAGAGAAACCTCCTTCACAGAAGGGATTATGGAATAATTCAAGTCAGAGCCTTGAACAAGGCAAAGGGTTAGCACCATGAATCTGAAGTGACTGGACATGTGAATTAGTAACCAGTAGGACGAGGAGCTGAAGACAAAAAAAGAAAAAAGGCAAAAAACCAGTTCTCGATTTTCTAAGATGGAAATGCAAGTCTTTCTTCTTCCAAAAGAAAAAAGTCATTGAACCCTTTCCTTGAAAATAAAACTGAAAGGGGCCACATGTTGCAAAGAAGGGTTTTAACCATGATGTCACTACACAATCATGTGTAGCCATCAGTTGTTAAGTGCACTGCAAATAGTTCACACCTTAACAATTATGTTACCAAAGTTCGCAGTTGAGAAATATAGACACACACACACACACACATATATATATATATGTAAGAAAAGAGTAGAGCGTGTGCCAATTGCTCACTGTACTATTGACAATATCACTCTTACAACTGAAAGCATGACTAGGAGAGAGAAGGTGGTGTGACCCTAGATTGCTAGAGTCACAGCAAGAAAAGTTAAGAAAGTGCCATCAGGTCATTTGGACAAAAGAATGCTATATGGCTGTTGGGTTTATAAGAGATCCATTGGAGAAAAACAAGTCACTACATTAAGTTATTTTCCACTTACCTGCATCACCCTCTCCAAGAACACATATTCTAAAATGAGACAAGTTATTACATTAAAAATGACCGGCTCTGGCATTTGGAAAACTACATCAAATAATGAAGTAAAAACTGGGTTACAAACATCCTGGTATCAATTCCAACTACCATCTTTTACCAAACTAAAACTCTAGTGATCACTAATTCACTGGCAATCTAGTGCTCCTCCCATATACAAAATCAACAACTTCCAATGTGTCATAACTTTTTTAAAATTTCCCTAAAGTTTTAGAGGATAATGTAAATATGTCTCCTGGAAAAGTTGAGAAAGATGGAGACACTAGGAAAGGAAAAGATGAAAATACTCCCCTAATCAATGATGTAAAACACAAGGCATGAACAACTGTGAAAAGAATTCTCTATGACATTGATCAAGTCTACTATCTCTACGCCTGGCTCTTTCCTATCAGTCATTTGATACATAAACAAATAGAATAGTGTATTTCATGGGATCAATTCTTTTAGTGGCGTGCTTTCCCTTTGACCACTACATATGCTTTTATGTGTTTGCTTTATTTTCAGGCGGCGTCACATTAGAACACCCTCATCTCGGCAGATCTTTGCCTTAAGGAACTCTACCTCGGCCCTTGATCAACTGTACTCTGTGTTATGGTCAACTCAGAGCCCTACATGGATCAGTGTTTCCTACCGCCTCTCTCCCGTGCGTTGCTCATGTCAGGGAGTATAGTCCACCGAGTGAACAGTAAGCAGTCTTCCCAAAGCATCAGATATGAAAAGGAGGAGACGCGGGGTTGGGTGTGGGACCCCATTCCGTGCCTCAGTGCAGACAAGCTAGAGGTCAATGCATCCCTCCAGAGACTGGGAGAAAAACAGGAGGTTATGAGCACGAGGTTCCCTCTGCAGGCCTTGAAGCAGGGACCTGGAATCAAACTGCTGACACCGTGGATCGTGGTTGGTTTGACAGGGAACTCACGAGGAAGATAAGGACGTGAAATAATGACAATTATAAGAACAGCAGCGAACACTTCTACTGAGCCAAGGACTGCACCCTGAATGTAAACTCTGTGCTGGAACACGTCTTAACTCACATGACCCTGAAAACATCCCGACGTAGTCAATGTTGTTCTTTGCACCATTTGCTAGATGAAGAGACTGGGCACAGTGGCTAGAAAACTCAGCCAGGTTACAAAGCGGATAAATGGCCGAGCCCAAGCTCAGTGCTCTTCTGTTATGCTCTTGGACTACAACTCCAAGGGAAGTCTCTAACGACTATCTCCGCTCGCACTGCCAACACCATCGTCCTCCGTGGAGTGGATGGAGGCAGGCGTGGGCAGGGCAGGGAGCCGGGTGTGGCAGGCCGCCAGATCTAAGGTCTGGCACACAGGTTGCCAGGTGGCTCCCTCCTCTGAGGGGGCCCAGCACACGCCCCAGGAGACTTGGCGGCAGGCCCCAGGGCCCTTTCCCCCGGATCTTGTCCACTTGAAAGGGGCCTGGCCCAGGTGGCCGGTCGGGCTGGTTGGCCAGCCTCCTTTGGACAAAGCAGGCGAGCCGAGCCAGCCTTCCAGTCGCCCCCGGCGTGGCACCAGCGCCCTCAGGCCGAGGGCCTCACGCGTGCCCTCCAACGCGGATTTCTCCTCAGAGCCGTGGCCTGGGCACTAGGAAGGCCGGGCCCTCCCGACTCCAGAGATGATGCTGGGACCCGTCGCCGGAAGGGCCTGCCCGTGTGGCAGCGGCTCCCCAAGCCGGCGGCCTGCTGGGGCCTCACTCACTGCTTGGCCATAAGCCTGTCTGGGCCCTTCTGATTCCACAGAGCCTTTCCTCCACCTGGCTGGAGTCGACAAGTGCGGGCGTGGGGTGAGGCCGTGGTTTTGCCTTTCCAGGAAGAAATGAGGCCCGGGCAAAAGCAGCTGGCCGAGGCAGAGCCTCGACCTGGCACCCCAGTCGGCCTTTGGCCACCAGGTCCAGACCACCGCTTCCAAAGAAGGGAAGCGGCCGGCCAGCTGATTGCAAGTGGGGGATGGGAGGGAGACAACAGCTGAAGCCAAGTCCAGCAGGGCGTTGGCGTTCCTTCTTCAGCTGGGACTGGCCTGGCCTGGCGGGCGGGCGGGCGGGGCCTCCACTGAGGACCCCCGAGGCCCGCCCTAGGCCCCGGCGGTGGCGGGTGGCGCATGCGCCCTTGGCCTGAGGGGTTGAACCCAAGCCCACAGGGCACTCAAAGCAGCCGGAGAAAGAAGGGGCCAGGGGAGAGGAAGGCAGGTAGGCGAGGTGGGCAGGGCTCGCCCACCTCTTCTCCTCAGGTCCCCGAGAGAGAAAGAGAGAGAGAGAGAGAGAGAGAGAGTGAGAGACAGACAGACAGACAGACAGACAGACAGGGAAAGAGTGAGAGATCCCTGACCTCTGAGTATCTGCATCCACCACTGCTGCCAACTCACAGGCCATCCCACTTCCCCCCCTCCATCCCCATCCCCAGGCGCGGCCCCCCCCCCCCCCCCCCGGGGGCCAGCCACACCACAGAGAGGCCCCTTCGAGGTCACCTCCGTGCTGTCCCTTCCGGGCCTGACCCCACTGCAGGGGAACCGGTTCAGACAATCCAATCGTCTACATGTCCCTCTCCATGACAATTGTCTTCTCCAGTCTCACATGCCCAAACCGCACCCCCAACATCCTCCTTTGTCTGCAGCTGGAGATAGGAGGAGAATCTCCTCTGCCATTGTGTTGAGAGACTCAGTTTCGCGGGTTTCTCCCCTGTACACGTGTTCTTAAGCTGGGTATTATTTTCTCCAGCGAACCTGTCTTGTGAAGGATTTGGCCAGCCATAAGAAGCTTCAGGGAAGAGGCGGAGGGGCTTCTCTCTCCGCCCCCGACAGCCCTGAGCTGGGTCAGTGCCTCAGACCTGGCCAGGGGCAGCCCATCCCCCGGCGCCCTCTCCCGGGGCATCCCAGGAAAGCTTCACAGCCAGCCCCACCCCACTCGCCACTGCCAGGACCATCGGCCTCCCTCGGGAGGACGGGGCAGGACAGGGAACCGGGTGTGGGAGGCCGCCAGATCTCAGCTCTGGCACACAGGCTGCCAGGCTGCTTGGTCCTCTGAGGGGGCCCAGCACACGCCCCAGGAAACTTGGCGGCAGGCCCCGGGGCTCTCTCCTCTGGAACTCGTCCACTTGAAAGGGGCCTGGCCCAGGTGGCTGGCTCGACCGGTTGGAAAGATATCTTTTTCTTCTCTGAGAGACTGTTGCTTGTCATCTCCTGGACATGAGATGACAGACGATTGTTCCCATTTCCCTTTCTACTTGAAACCTGATGGATACATTGCCCACTGCCTTTAGAGACTGCAGGTCTTTCTGAAACTCTTTTCAGTGCGCTGGCTTACTTCAGCATCATTTCATTGTTCCATCCGAAATTCCTTTCAGTTGGATCTATTTTCCTTTCTAATCCTTTCGCATACCTAGATATTTAAAAGCTGCTCAAATCTGTAGTGGAGAAAAGTTGGGTTACAACTCTTTGAGACAGCATGTAAACCCAAATTTTAGGGTTTCTACACAAAACGTCTCTGCCATGTTTCTAGCAGCTCTCCTTCCATATATTTTCCTCCAGGACTTCCTGTGACAAAATTGCCTTTCTAAAAGCCAGTCCTCTGTTCACTCTCTTGGCCAGTCACGTTTCCATAGAAAGAAAAAGGACTGGATTTTCCAAAGATGCAACAAGAATGATCAAGTCCTGATTCACACCTAGACATCCTGCTCCTGTTCTCCATGAATTGTAAAATTGAAGTTAATTATCTCCTTCATTTTGTCTAAATCTATTGGGTCACTTTGGCACTGAGCCCCTAAGCTGGTCCACAGCCTGCTTCAGCAGACACCAAACTCTCTCTCAAGTGCTTGCATGCGTGTGCTGAGTAGGTATTGTATTTATTTAGATCGTATTCAACAAAAGATCTTCACGGATTCACTCAAGTACTTAAGTATCTACTATGTGCCCAAAGGTCTTGAAATGTTGGGGGTCTGCAAGGAAGACAGATATGCCTAAACAGATAAATTACACTACTGAAATCATTTGAATGAAAGAGATGTGAATAAACTGCCGTGGGACTCCGGGCAAAGAACCCCCATGGGTGGACCTACAACTAAGACATACAGCTCTGTCCTGGGGCTCTGAGGAGAAAAACAACCACCATGGGGGGTGGACAGGCTCTGTACCATCTAAGGAAAGGAAAAGGAAGGGAGAGAAGATAAAGAGAAAACAAGAGAAACGGAAAGGTTTTCTTCTTCTGAGTGTTTCTGCCACCCACTTTTGGAGCACACTGCTTGCTGCTGTCCTTTCCGGCCAGTCTTATCCTTCAGCCGGCTTCAGGAGACTTCAACAATTCGATTGTAAGGAGCTGGGCTCCTCCGTGCAGACAATGCCAACTCCGGAGGGAGCCAGGAGGGCAGCCAAAGATTCACAGGACTCTGCAGCCCTTCTGCAGCTCACTGGTGTGGAGGGGCACCGAGGCTTCACCTTGGCCTCTGTCTCCAAGTTCACATAAAGGAGGGTCGGTTCCTTCCTCGCTAGATGAGCGTGGAGAGAAACCTCCTTCACAGAAGGGATTATGGAATAATTCAAGTCAGAGCCTTGAACAAGGCAAAGGGTTAGCACCATGAATCTGAAGTGACTGGACATGTGAATTAGTAACCAGTAGGACGAGGAGCTGAAGACAAAAAAAGAAAAAAGGCAAAAAACCAGTTCTCGATTTTCTAAGATGGAAATGCAAGTCTTTCTTCTTCCAAAAGAAAAAAGTCATTGAACCCTTTCCTTGAAAATAAAACTGAAAGGGGCCACATGTTGCAAAGAAGGGTTTTAACCATGATGTCACTACACAATCATGTGTAGCCATCAGTTGTTAAGTGCACTGCAAATAGTTCACACCTTAACAATTATGTTACCAAAGTTCGCAGTTGAGAAATATAGACACACACACACACACACATATATATATATATGTAAGAAAAGAGTAGAGCGTGTGCCAATTGCTCACTGTACTATTGACAATATCACTCTTACAACTGAAAGCATGACTAGGAGAGAGAAGGTGGTGTGACCCTAGATTGCTAGAGTCACAGCAAGAAAAGTTAAGAAAGTGCCATCAGGTCATTTGGACAAAAGAATGCTATATGGCTGTTGGGTTTATAAGAGATCCATTGGAGAAAAACAAGTCACTACATTAAGTTATTTTCCACTTACCTGCATCACCCTCTCCAAGAACACATATTCTAAAATGAGACAAGTTATTACATTAAAAATGACCGGCTCTGGCATTTGGAAAACTACATCAAATAATGAAGTAAAAACTGGGTTACAAACATCCTGGTATCAATTCCAACTACCATCTTTTACCAAACTAAAACTCTAGTGATCACTAATTCACTGGCAATCTAGTGCTCCTCCCATATACAAAATCAACAACTTCCAATGTGTCATAACTTTTTTAAAATTTCCCTAAAGTTTTAGAGGATAATGTAAATATGTCTCCTGGAAAAGTTGAGAAAGATGGAGACACTAGGAAAGGAAAAGATGAAAATACTCCCCTAATCAATGATGTAAAACACAAGGCATGAACAACTGTGAAAAGAATTCTCTATGACATTGATCAAGTCTACTATCTCTACGCCTGGCTCTTTCCTATCAGTCATTTGATACATAAACAAATAGAATAGTGTATTTCATGGGATCAATTCTTTTAGTGGCGTGCTTTCCCTTTGACCACTACATATGCTTTTATGTGTTTGCTTTATTTTCAGGCGGCGTCACATTAGAACACCCTCATCTCGGCAGATCTTTGCCTTAAGGAACTCTTCCTCGGCCCTTGATCAACTGTACTCTGTGTTATGGTCAACTCAGAGCCCTACATGGATCAGTGTTTCCTACCGCCTCTCTCCCGTGCGTTGCTCATGTCAGGGAGTATAGTCCACCGAGTGAACAGTAAGCAGTCTTCCCAAAGCATCAGATATGAAAAGGAGGAGACGCGGGGTTGGGTGTGGGACCCCATTCCGTGCCTCAGTGCAGACAAGCTAGAGGTCAATGCATCCCTCCAGAGACTGGGAGAAAAACAGGAGGTTATGAGCACGAGGTTCCCTCTGCAGGCCTTGAAGCAGGGACCTGGAATCAAACTGCTGACACCGTGGATCGTGGTTGGTTTGACAGGGAACTCACGAGGAAGATAAGGACGTGAAATAATGACAATTATAAGAACAGCAGCGAACACTTCTACTGAGCCAAGGACTGCACCCTGAATGTAAACTCTGTGCTGGAACACATCTTAACTCACATGACCCTGAAAACATCCCGACGTAGTCAATGTTGTTCTTTGCACCATTTGCTAGATGAAGAGACTGGGCACAGTGGCTAGAAAACTCAGCCAGGTTACAAAGCGGATAAATGGCCGAGCCCAAGCTCAGTGCTCTTCTGTTATGCTCTTGGACTACAACTCCAAGGGAAGTCTCTAACGACTATCTCCGCTCGCACTGCCAACACCATCGTCCTCCGTGGAGTGGATGGAGGCAGGCGTGGGCAGGGCAGGGAGCCGGGTGTGGCAGGCCGCCAGATCTAAGGTCTGGCACACAGGTTGCCAGGTGTCTCCCTCCTCTGAGGGGGCCCAGCACACGCCCCAGGAGACTTGGCGGCAGGCCCCAGGGCCCTTTCCCCCGGATCTTGTCCACTTGAAAGGGGCCTGGCCCAGGTGGCCGGTCGGGCTGGTTGGCCAGCCTCCTTTGGACAAAGCAGGCGAGCCGAGCCAGCCTTCCAGTCGCCCCCGGCGTGGCACCAGCGCCCTCAGGCCGAGGGCCTCACGCGTGCCCTCCAACGCGGATTTCTCCTCAGAGCCGTGGCCTGGGCACTAGGAAGGCCGGGCCCTCCCGACTCCAGAGATGATGCTGGGACCCGTCGCCGGAAGGGCCTGCCCGTGTGGCAGCGGCTCCCCAAGCCGGCGGCCTGCTGGGGCCTCACTCACTGCTTGGCCATAAGCCTGTCTGGGCCCTTCTGATTCCACAGAGCCTTTCCTCCACCTGGCTGGAGTCGACAAGTGCGGGCGTGGGGTGAGGCCGTGGTTTTGCCTTTCCAGGAAGAAATGAGGCCCGGGCAAAAGCAGCTGGCCGAGGCAGAGCCTCGACCTGGCACCCCAGTCGGCCTTTGGCCACCAGGTCCAGACCACCGCTTCCAAAGAAGGGAAGCGGCCGGCCAGCTGATTGCAAGTGGGGGATGGGAGGGAGACAACAGCTGAAGCCAAGTCCAGCAGGGCGTTGGCGTTCCTTCTTCAGCTGGGACTGGCCTGGCCTGGCGGGCGGGCGGGCGGGGCCTCCACTGAGGACCCCCGAGGCCCGCCCTAGGCCCCGGCGGTGGCGGGTGGCGCATGCGCCCTTGGCCTGAGGGGTTGAACCCAAGCCCACAGGGCACTCAAAGCAGCCGGAGAAAGAAGGGGCCAGGGGAGAGGAAGGCAGGTAGGCGAGGTGGGCAGGGCTCGCCCACCTCTTCTCCTCAGGTCCCCGAGAGAGAAAGAGAGAGAGAGAGAGAGAGAGAGTGAGAGACAGACAGACAGACAGACAGACAGACAGGGAAAGAGTGAGAGATCCCTGACCTCTGAGTATCTGCATCCACCACTGCTGCCAACTCACAGGCCATCCCACTTCCCCCCCTCCATCCCCATCCCCAGGCGCGGGGGCCCCCCCCCCTGGGGGCCAGCCACACCACAGAGAGGCCCCTTCGAGGTCACCTCCGTGCTGTCCCTTCCGGGCCTGACCCCACTGCAGGGGAACCGGTTCAGACAATCCAATCGTCTACATGTCCCTCTCCATGACAATTGTCTTCTCCAGTCTCACATGCCCAAACCGCACCCCCAACATCCTCCTTTGTCTGCAGCTGGAGATAGGAGGAGAATCTCCTCTGCCATTGTGTTGAGAGACTCAGTTTCGCGGGTTTCTCCCCTGTACACGTGTTCTTAAGCTGGGTATTATTTTCTCCAGCGAACCTGTCTTGTGAAGGATTTGGCCAGCCATAAGAAGCTTCAGGGAAGAGGCGGAGGGGCTTCTCTCTCCGCCCCCGACAGCCCTGAGCTGGGTCAGTGCCTCAGACCTGGCCAGGGGCAGCCCATCCCCCGGCGCCCTCTCCCGGGGCATCCCAGGAAAGCTTCACAGCCAGCCCCACCCCACTCGCCACTGCCAGGACCATCGGCCTCCCTCGGGAGGACGGGGCAGGACAGGGAACCGGGTGTGGGAGGCCGCCAGATCTCAGCTCTGGCACACAGGCTGCCAGGCTGCTTGGTCCTCTGAGGGGGCCCAGCACACGCCCCAGGAAACTTGGCGGCAGGCCCCGGGGCTCTCTCCTCTGGAACTCGTCCACTTGAAAGGGGCCTGGCCCAGGTGGCTGGCTCGACCGGTTGGAAAGATATCTTTTTCTTCTCTGAGAGACTGTTGCTTGTCATCTCCTGGACATGAGATGACAGACGATTGTTCCCATTTCCCTTTCTACTTGAAACCTGATGGATACATTGCCCACTGCCTTTAGAGACTGCAGGTCTTTCTGAAACTCTTTTCAGTGCGCTGGCTTACTTCAGCATCATTTCATTGTTCCATCCGAAATTCCTTTCAGTTGGATCTATTTTCCTTTCTAATCCTTTCGCATACCTAGATATTTAAAAGCTGCTCAAATCTGTAGTGGAGAAAAGTTGGGTTACAACTCTTTGAGACAGCATGTAAACCCAAATTTTAGGGTTTCTACACAAAACGTCTCTGCCATGTTTCTAGCAGCTCTCCTTCCATATATTTTCCTCCAGGACTTCCTGTGACAAAATTGCCTTTCTAAAAGCCAGTCCTCTGTTCACTCTCTTGGCCAGTCACGTTTCCATAGAAAGAAAAAGGACTGGATTTTCCAAAGATGCAACAAGAATGATCAAGTCCTGATTCACACCTAGACATCCTGCTCCTGTTCTCCATGAATTGTAAAATTGAAGTTAATTATCTCCTTCATTTTGTCTAAATCTATTGGGTCACTTTGGCACTGAGCCCCTAAGCTGGTCCACAGCCTGCTTCAGCAGACACCAAACTCTCTCTCAAGTGCTTGCATGCGTGTGCTGAGTAGGTATTGTATTTATTTAGATCGTATTCAACAAAAGATCTTCACGGATTCACTCAAGTACTTAAGTATCTACTATGTGCCCAAAGGTCTTGAAATGTTGGGGGTCTGCAAGGAAGACAGATATGCCTAAACAGATAAATTACACTACTGAAATCATTTGAATGAAAGAGATGTGAATAAACTGCCGTGGGACTCCGGGCAAAGAACCCCCATGGGTGGACCTACAACTAAGACATACAGCTCTGTCCTGGGGCTCTGAGGAGAAAAACAACCACCATGGGGGGTGGACAGGCTCTGTACCATCTAAGGAAAGGAAAAGGAAGGGAGAGAAGATAAAGAGAAAACAAGAGAAACGGAAAGGTTTTCTTCTTCTGAGTGTTTCTGCCACCCACTTTTGGAGCACACTGCTTGCTGCTGTCCTTTCCGGCCAGTCTTATCCTTCAGCCGGCTTCAGGAGACTTCAACAATTCGATTGTAAGGAGCTGGGCTCCTCCGTGCAGACAATGCCAACTCCGGAGGGAGCCAGGAGGGCAGCCAAAGATTCACAGGACTCTGCAGCCCTTCTGCAGCTCACTGGTGTGGAGGGGCACCGAGGCTTCACCTTGGCCTCTGTCTCCAAGTTCACATAAAGGAGGGTCGGTTCCTTCCTCGCTAGATGAGCGTGGAGAGAAACCTCCTTCACAGAAGGGATTATGGAATAATTCAAGTCAGAGCCTTGAACAAGGCAAAGGGTTAGCACCATGAATCTGAAGTGACTGGACATGTGAATTAGTAACCAGTAGGACGAGGAGCTGAAGACAAAAAAAGAAAAAAGGCAAAAAACCAGTTCTCGATTTTCTAAGATGGAAATGCAAGTCTTTCTTCTTCCAAAAGAAAAAAGTCATTGAACCCTTTCCTTGAAAATAAAACTGAAAGGGGCCACATGTTGCAAAGAAGGGTTTTAACCATGATGTCACTACACAATCATGTGTAGCCATCAGTTGTTAAGTGCACTGCAAATAGTTCACACCTTAACAATTATGTTACCAAAGTTCGCAGTTGAGAAATATAGACACACACACACACACACACATATATATATATATGTAAGAAAAGAGTAGAGCGTGTGCCAATTGCTCACTGTACTATTGACAATATCACTCTTACAACTGAAAGCATGACTAGGAGAGAGAAGGTGGTGTGACCCTAGATTGCTAGAGTCACAGCAAGAAAAGTTAAGAAAGTGCCATCAGGTCATTTGGACAAAAGAATGCTATATGGCTGTTGGGTTTATAAGAGATCCATTGGAGAAAAACAAGTCACTACATTAAGTTATTTTCCACTTACCTGCATCACCCTCTCCAAGAACACATATTCTAAAATGAGACAAGTTATTACATTAAAAATGACCGGCTCTGGCATTTGGAAAACTACATCAAATAATGAAGTAAAAACTGGGTTACAAACATCCTGGTATCAATTCCAACTACCATCTTTTACCAAACTAAAACTCTAGTGATCACTAATTCACTGGCAATCTAGTGCTCCTCCCATATACAAAATCAACAACTTCCAATGTGTCATAACTTTTTTAAAATTTCCCTAAAGTTTTAGAGGATAATGTAAATATGTCTCCTGGAAAAGTTGAGAAAGATGGAGACACTAGGAAAGGAAAAGATGAAAATACTCCCCTAATCAATGATGTAAAACACAAGGCATGAACAACTGTGAAAAGAATTCTCTATGACATTGATCAAGTCTACTATCTCTACGCCTGGCTCTTTCCTATCAGTCATTTGATACATAAACAAATAGAATAGTGTATTTCATGGGATCAATTCTTTTAGTGGCGTGCTTTCCCTTTGACCACTACATATGCTTTTATGTGTTTGCTTTATTTTCAGGCGGCGTCACATTAGAACACCCTCATCTCGGCAGATCTTTGCCTTAAGGAACTCTTCCTCGGCCCTTGATCAACTGTACTCTGTGTTATGGTCAACTCAGAGCCCTACATGGATCAGTGTTTCCTACCGCCTCTCTCCCGTGCGTTGCTCATGTCAGGGAGTATAGTCCACCGAGTGAACAGTAAGCAGTCTTCCCAAAGCATCAGATATGAAAAGGAGGAGACGCGGGGTTGGGTGTGGGACCCCATTCCGTGCCTCAGTGCAGACAAGCTAGAGGTCAATGCATCCCTCCAGAGACTGGGAGAAAAACAGGAGGTTATGAGCACGAGGTTCCCTCTGCAGGCCTTGAAGCAGGGACCTGGAATCAAACTGCTGACACCGTGGATCGTGGTTGGTTTGACAGGGAACTCACGAGGAAGATAAGGACGTGAAATAATGACAATTATAAGAACAGCAGCGAACACTTCTACTGAGCCAAGGACTGCACCCTGAATGTAAACTCTGTGCTGGAACACATCTTAACTCACATGACCCTGAAAACATCCCGACGTAGTCAATGTTGTTCTTTGCACCATTTGCTAGATGAAGAGACTGGGCACAGTGGCTAGAAAACTCAGCCAGGTTACAAAGCGGATAAATGGCCGAGCCCAAGCTCAGTGCTCTTCTGTTATGCTCTTGGACTACAACTCCAAGGGAAGTCTCTAACGACTATCTCCGCTCGCACTGCCAACACCATCGTCCTCCGTGGAGTGGATGGAGGCAGGCGTGGGCAGGGCAGGGAGCCGGGTGTGGCAGGCCGCCAGATCTAAGGTCTGGCACACAGGTTGCCAGGTGTCTCCCTCCTCTGAGGGGGCCCAGCACACGCCCCAGGAGACTTGGCGGCAGGCCCCAGGGCCCTTTCCCCCGGATCTTGTCCACTTGAAAGGGGCCTGGCCCAGGTGGCCGGTCGGGCTGGTTGGCCAGCCTCCTTTGGACAAAGCAGGCGAGCCGAGCCAGCCTTCCAGTCGCCCCCGGCGTGGCACCAGCGCCCTCAGGCCGAGGGCCTCACGCGTGCCCTCCAACGCGGATTTCTCCTCAGAGCCGTGGCCTGGGCACTAGGAAGGCCGGGCCCTCCCGACTCCAGAGATGATGCTGGGACCCGTCGCCGGAAGGGCCTGCCCGTGTGGCAGCGGCTCCCCAAGCCGGCGGCCTGCTGGGGCCTCACTCACTGCTTGGCCATAAGCCTGTCTGGGCCCTTCTGATTCCACAGAGCCTTTCCTCCACCTGGCTGGAGTCGACAAGTGCGGGCGTGGGGTGAGGCCGTGGTTTTGCCTTTCCAGGAAGAAATGAGGCCCGGGCAAAAGCAGCTGGCCGAGGCAGAGCCTCGACCTGGCACCCCAGTCGGCCTTTGGCCACCAGGTCCAGACCACCGCTTCCAAAGAAGGGAAGCGGCCGGCCAGCTGATTGCAAGTGGGGGATGGGAGGGAGACAACAGCTGAAGCCAAGTCCAGCAGGGCGTTGGCGTTCCTTCTTCAGCTGGGACTGGCCTGGCCTGGCGGGCGGGCGGGCGGGGCCTCCACTGAGGACCCCCGAGGCCCGCCCTAGGCCCCGGCGGTGGCGGGTGGCGCATGCGCCCTTGGCCTGAGGGGTTGAACCCAAGCCCACAGGGCACTCAAAGCAGCCGGAGAAAGAAGGGGCCAGGGGAGAGGAAGGCAGGTAGGCGAGGTGGGCAGGGCTCGCCCACCTCTTCTCCTCAGGTCCCCGAGAGAGAAAGAGAGAGAGAGAGAGAGAGAGAGAGTGAGAGACAGACAGACAGACAGACAGGGAAAGAGTGAGAGATCCCTGACCTCTGAGTATCTGCATCCACCACTGCTGCCAACTCACAGGCCATCCCACTTCCCCCCCTCCATCCCCATCCCCAGGCGCGGGGCCCCCCCCCCTGGGGGCCAGCCACACCACAGAGAGGCCCCTTCGAGGTCACCTCCGTGCTGTCCCTTCCGGGCCTGACCCCACTGCAGGGGAACCGGTTCAGACAATCCAATCGTCTACATGTCCCTCTCCATGACAATTGTCTTCTCCAGTCTCACATGCCCAAACCGCACCCCCAACATCCTCCTTTGTCTGCAGCTGGAGATAGGAGGAGAATCTCCTCTGCCATTGTGTTGAGAGACTCAGTTTCGCGGGTTTCTCCCCTGTACACGTGTTCTTAAGCTGGGTATTATTTTCTCCAGCGAACCTGTCTTGTGAAGGATTTGGCCAGCCATAAGAAGCTTCAGGGAAGAGGCGGAGGGGCTTCTCTCTCCGCCCCCGACAGCCCTGAGCTGGGTCAGTGCCTCAGACCTGGCCAGGGGCAGCCCATCCCCCGGCGCCCTCTCCCGGGGCATCCCAGGAAAGCTTCACAGCCAGCCCCACCCCACTCGCCACTGCCAGGACCATCGGCCTCCCTCGGGAGGACGGGGCAGGACAGGGAACCGGGTGTGGGAGGCCGCCAGATCTCAGCTCTGGCACACAGGCTGCCAGGCTGCTTGGTCCTCTGAGGGGGCCCAGCACACGCCCCAGGAAACTTGGCGGCAGGCCCCGGGGCTCTCTCCTCTGGAACTCGTCCACTTGAAAGGGGCCTGGCCCAGGTGGCTGGCTCGACCGGTTGGAAAGATATCTTTTTCTTCTCTGAGAGACTGTTGCTTGTCATCTCCTGGACATGAGATGACAGACGATTGTTCCCATTTCCCTTTCTACTTGAAACCTGATGGATACATTGCCCACTGCCTTTAGAGACTGCAGGTCTTTCTGAAACTCTTTTCAGTGCGCTGGCTTACTTCAGCATCATTTCATTGTTCCATCCGAAATTCCTTTCAGTTGGATCTATTTTCCTTTCTAATCCTTTCGCATACCTAGATATTTAAAAGCTGCTCAAATCTGTAGTGGAGAAAAGTTGGGTTACAACTCTTTGAGACAGCATGTAAACCCAAATTTTAGGGTTTCTACACAAAACGTCTCTGCCATGTTTCTAGCAGCTCTCCTTCCATATATTTTCCTCCAGGACTTCCTGTGACAAAATTGCCTTTCTAAAAGCCAGTCCTCTGTTCACTCTCTTGGCCAGTCACGTTTCCATAGAAAGAAAAAGGACTGGATTTTCCAAAGATGCAACAAGAATGATCAAGTCCTGATTCACACCTAGACATCCTGCTCCTGTTCTCCATGAATTGTAAAATTGAAGTTAATTATCTCCTTCATTTTGTCTAAATCTATTGGGTCACTTTGGCACTGAGCCCCTAAGCTGGTCCACAGCCTGCTTCAGCAGACACCACTCTCTCTCAAGTGCTTGCATGCGTGTGCTGAGTAGGTATTGTATTTATTTAGATCGTATTCAACAAAAGATCTTCACGGATTCACTCAAGTACTTAAGTATCTACTATGTGCCCAAAGGTCTTGAAATGTTGGGGGTCTGCAAGGAAGACAGATATGCCTAAACAGATAAATTACACTACTGAAATCATTTGAATGAAAGAGATGTGAATAAACTGCCGTGGGACTCCGGGCAAAGAACCCCCATGGGTGGACCTACAACTAAGACATACAGCTCTGTCCTGGGGCTCTGAGGAGAAAAACAACCACCATGGGGGGTGGACAGGCTCTGTACCATCTAAGGAAAGGAAAAGGAAGGGAGAGAAGATAAAGAGAAAACAAGAGAAACGGAAAGGTTTTCTTCTTCTGAGTGTTTCTGCCACCCACTTTTGGAGCACACTGCTTGCTGCTGTCCTTTCCGGCCAGTCTTATCCTTCAGCCGGCTTCAGGAGACTTCAACAATTCGATTGTAAGGAGCTGGGCTCCTCCGTGCAGACAATGCCAACTCCGGAGGGAGCCAGGAGGGCAGCCAAAGATTCACAGGACTCTGCAGCCCTTCTGCAGCTCACTGGTGTGGAGGGGCACCGAGGCTTCACCTTGGCCTCTGTCTCCAAGTTCACATAAAGGAGGGTCGGTTCCTTCCTCGCTAGATGAGCGTGGAGAGAAACCTCCTTCACAGAAGGGATTATGGAATAATTCAAGTCAGAGCCTTGAACAAGGCAAAGGGTTAGCACCATGAATCTGAAGTGACTGGACATGTGAATTAGTAACCAGTAGGACGAGGAGCTGAAGACAAAAAAAGAAAAAAGGCAAAAAACCAGTTCTCGATTTTCTAAGATGGAAATGCAAGTCTTTCTTCTTCCAAAAGAAAAAAGTCATTGAACCCTTTCCTTGAAAATAAAACTGAAAGGGGCCACATGTTGCAAAGAAGGGTTTTAACCATGATGTCACTACACAATCATGTGTAGCCATCAGTTGTTAAGTGCACTGCAAATAGTTCACACCTTAACAATTATGTTACCAAAGTTCGCAGTTGAGAAATATAGACACACACACACACACACACATATATATATATATGTAAGAAAAGAGTAGAGCGTGTGCCAATTGCTCACTGTACTATTGACAATATCACTCTTACAACTGAAAGCATGACTAGGAGAGAGAAGGTGGTGTGACCCTAGATTGCTAGAGTCACAGCAAGAAAAGTTAAGAAAGTGCCATCAGGTCATTTGGACAAAAGAATGCTATATGGCTGTTGGGTTTATAAGAGATCCATTGGAGAAAAACAAGTCACTACATTAAGTTATTTTCCACTTACCTGCATCACCCTCTCCAAGAACACATATTCTAAAATGAGACAAGTTATTACATTAAAAATGACCGGCTCTGGCATTTGGAAAACTACATCAAATAATGAAGTAAAAACTGGGTTACAAACATCCTGGTATCAATTCCAACTACCATCTTTTACCAAACTAAAACTCTAGTGATCACTAATTCACTGGCAATCTAGTGCTCCTCCCATATACAAAATCAACAACTTCCAATGTGTCATAACTTTTTTAAAATTTCCCTAAAGTTTTAGAGGATAATGTAAATATGTCTCCTGGAAAAGTTGAGAAAGATGGAGACACTAGGAAAGGAAAAGATGAAAATACTCCCCTAATCAATGATGTAAAACACAAGGCATGAACAACTGTGAAAAGAATTCTCTATGACATTGATCAAGTCTACTATCTCTACGCCTGGCTCTTTCCTATCAGTCATTTGATACATAAACAAATAGAATAGTGTATTTCATGGGATCAATTCTTTTAGTGGCGTGCTTTCCCTTTGACCACTACATATGCTTTTATGTGTTTGCTTTATTTTCAGGCGGCGTCACATTAGAACACCCTCATCTCGGCAGATCTTTGCCTTAAGGAACTCTTCCTCGGCCCTTGATCAACTGTACTCTGTGTTATGGTCAACTCAGAGCCCTACATGGATCAGTGTTTCCTACCGCCTCTCTCCCGTGCGTTGCTCATGTCAGGGAGTATAGTCCACCGAGTGAACAGTAAGCAATCTTCCCAAAGCATCAGATATGAAAAGGAGGAGACGCGGGGTTGGGTGTGGGACCCCATTCCGTGCCTCAGTGCAGACAAGCTAGAGGTCAATGCATCCCTCCAGAGACTGGGAGAAAAACAGGAGGTTATGAGCACGAGGTTCCCTCTGCAGGCCTTGAAGCAGGGACCTGGAATCAAACTGCTGACACCGTGGATCGTGGTTGGTTTGACAGGGAACTCACGAGGAAGATAAGGACGTGAAATAATGACAATTATAAGAACAGCAGCGAACACTTCTACTGAGCCAAGGACTGCACCCTGAATGTAAACTCTGTGCTGGAACACATCTTAACTCACATGACCCTGAAAACATCCCGACGTAGTCAATGTTGTTCTTTGCACCATTTGCTAGATGAAGAGACTGGGCACAGTGGCTAGAAAACTCAGCCAGGTTACAAAGCGGATAAATGGCCGAGCCCAAGCTCAGTGCTCTTCTGTTATGCTCTTGGACTACAACTCCAAGGGAAGTCTCTAACGACTATCTCCGCTCGCACTGCCAACACCATCGTCCTCCGTGGAGTGGATGGAGGCAGGCGTGGGCAGGGCAGGGAGCCGGGTGTGGCAGGCCGCCAGATCTAAGGTCTGGCACACAGGTTGCCAGGTGTCTCCCTCCTCTGAGGGGGCCCAGCACACGCCCCAGGAGACTTGGCGGCAGGCCCCAGGGCCCTTTCCCCCGGATCTTGTCCACTTGAAAGGGGCCTGGCCCAGGTGGCCGGTCGGGCTGGTTGGCCAGCCTCCTTTGGACAAAGCAGGCGAGCCGAGCCAGCCTTCCAGTCGCCCCCGGCGTGGCACCAGCGCCCTCAGGCCGAGGGCCTCACGCGTGCCCTCCAACGCGGATTTCTCCTCAGAGCCGTGGCCTGGGCACTAGGAAGGCCGGGCCCTCCCGACTCCAGAGATGATGCTGGGACCCGTCGCCGGAAGGGCCTGCCCGTGTGGCAGCGGCTCCCCAAGCCGGCGGCCTGCTGGGGCCTCACTCACTGCTTGGCCATAAGCCTGTCTGGGCCCTTCTGATTCCACAGAGCCTTTCCTCCACCTGGCTGGAGTCGACAAGTGCGGGCGTGGGGTGAGGCCGTGGTTTTGCCTTTCCAGGAAGAAATGAGGCCCGGGCAAAAGCAGCTGGCCGAGGCAGAGCCTCGACCTGGCACCCCAGTCGGCCTTTGGCCACCAGGTCCAGACCACCGCTTCCAAAGAAGGGAAGCGGCCGGCCAGCTGATTGCAAGTGGGGGATGGGAGGGAGACAACAGCTGAAGCCAAGTCCAGCAGGGCGTTGGCGTTCCTTCTTCAGCTGGGACTGGCCTGGCCTGGCGGGCGGGCGGGCGGGGCCTCCACTGAGGACCCCCGAGGCCCGCCCTAGGCCCCGGCGGTGGCGGGTGGCGCATGCGCCCTTGGCCTGAGGGGTTGAACCCAAGCCCACAGGGCACTCAAAGCAGCCGGAGAAAGAAGGGGCCAGGGGAGAGGAAGGCAGGTAGGCGAGGTGGGCAGGGCTCGCCCACCTCTTCTCCTCAGGTCCCCGAGAGAGAAAGAGAGAGAGAGAGAGAGAGAGAGTGAGAGACAGACAGACAGACAGACAGACAGACAGGGAAAGAGTGAGAGATCCCTGACCTCTGAGTATCTGCATCCACCACTGCTGCCAACTCACAGGCCATCCCACTTCCCCCCCTCCATCCCCATCCCCAGGCGCGGGGCCCCCCCCCCTGGGGGCCAGCCACACCACAGAGAGGCCCCTTCGAGGTCACCTCCGTGCTGTCCCTTCCGGGCCTGACCCCACTGCAGGGGAACCGGTTCAGACAATCCAATCGTCTACATGTCCCTCTCCATGACAATTGTCTTCTCCAGTCTCACATGCCCAAACCGCACCCCCAACATCCTCCTTTGTCTGCAGCTGGAGATAGGAGGAGAATCTCCTCTGCCATTGTGTTGAGAGACTCAGTTTCGCGGGTTTCTCCCCTGTACACGTGTTCTTAAGCTGGGTATTATTTTCTCCAGCGAACCTGTCTTGTGAAGGATTTGGCCAGCCATAAGAAGCTTCAGGGAAGAGGCGGAGGGGCTTCTCTCTCCGCCCCCGACAGCCCTGAGCTGGGTCAGTGCCTCAGACCTGGCCAGGGGCAGCCCATCCCCCGGCGCCCTCTCCCGGGGCATCCCAGGAAAGCTTCACAGCCAGCCCCACCCCACTCGCCACTGCCAGGACCATCGGCCTCCCTCGGGAGGACGGGGCAGGACAGGGAACCGGGTGTGGGAGGCCGCCAGATCTCAGCTCTGGCACACAGGCTGCCAGGCTGCTTGGTCCTCTGAGGGGGCCCAGCACACGCCCCAGGAAACTTGGCGGCAGGCCCCGGGGCTCTCTCCTCTGGAACTCGTCCACTTGAAAGGGGCCTGGCCCAGGTGGCTGGCTCGACCGGTTGGAAAGATATCTTTTTCTTCTCTGAGAGACTGTTGCTTGTCATCTCCTGGACATGAGATGACAGACGATTGTTCCCATTTCCCTTTCTACTTGAAACCTGATGGATACATTGCCCACTGCCTTTAGAGACTGCAGGTCTTTCTGAAACTCTTTTCAGTGCGCTGGCTTACTTCAGCATCATTTCATTGTTCCATCCGAAATTCCTTTCAGTTGGATCTATTTTCCTTTCTAATCCTTTCGCATACCTAGATATTTAAAAGCTGCTCAAATCTGTAGTGGAGAAAAGTTGGGTTACAACTCTTTGAGACAGCATGTAAACCCAAATTTTAGGGTTTCTACACAAAACGTCTCTGCCATGTTTCTAGCAGCTCTCCTTCCATATATTTTCCTCCAGGACTTCCTGTGACAAAATTGCCTTTCTAAAAGCCAGTCCTCTGTTCACTCTCTTGGCCAGTCACGTTTCCATAGAAAGAAAAAGGACTGGATTTTCCAAAGATGCAACAAGAATGATCAAGTCCTGATTCACACCTAGACATCCTGCTCCTGTTCTCCATGAATTGTAAAATTGAAGTTAATTATCTCCTTCATTTTGTCTAAATCTATTGGGTCACTTTGGCACTGAGCCCCTAAGCTGGTCCACAGCCTGCTTCAGCAGACACCAAACTCTCTCTCAAGTGCTTGCATGCGTGTGCTGAGTAGGTATTGTATTTATTTAGATCGTATTCAACAAAAGATCTTCACGGATTCACTCAAGTACTTAAGTATCTACTATGTGCCCAAAGGTCTTGAAATGTTGGGGGTCTGCAAGGAAGACAGATATGCCTAAACAGATAAATTACACTACTGAAATCATTTGAATGAAAGAGATGTGAATAAACTGCCGTGGGACTCCGGGCAAAGAACCCCCATGGGTGGACCTACAACTAAGACATACAGCTCTGTCCTGGGGCTCTGAGGAGAAAAACAACCACCATGGGGGGTGGACAGGCTCTGTACCATCTAAGGAAAGGAAAAGGAAGGGAGAGAAGATAAAGAGAAAACAAGAGAAACGGAAAGGTTTTCTTCTTCTGAGTGTTTCTGCCACCCACTTTTGGAGCACACTGCTTGCTGCTGTCCTTTCCGGCCAGTCTTATCCTTCAGCCGGCTTCAGGAGACTTCAACAATTCGATTGTAAGGAGCTGGGCTCCTCCGTGCAGACAATGCCAACTCCGGAGGGAGCCAGGAGGGCAGCCAAAGATTCACAGGACTCTGCAGCCCTTCTGCAGCTCACTGGTGTGGAGGGGCACCGAGGCTTCACCTTGGCCTCTGTCTCCAAGTTCACATAAAGGAGGGTCGGTTCCTTCCTCGCTAGATGAGCGTGGAGAGAAACCTCCTTCACAGAAGGGATTATGGAATAATTCAAGTCAGAGCCTTGAACAAGGCAAAGGGTTAGCACCATGAATCTGAAGTGACTGGACATGTGAATTAGTAACCAGTAGGACGAGGAGCTGAAGACAAAAAAAGAAAAAAGGCAAAAAACCAGTTCTCGATTTTCTAAGATGGAAATGCAAGTCTTTCTTCTTCCAAAAGAAAAAAGTCATTGAACCCTTTCCTTGAAAATAAAACTGAAAGGGGCCACATGTTGCAAAGAAGGGTTTTAACCATGATGTCACTACACAATCATGTGTAGCCATCAGTTGTTAAGTGCACTGCAAATAGTTCACACCTTAACAATTATGTTACCAAAGTTCGCAGTTGAGAAATATAGACACACACACACACACACATATATATATATATGTAAGAAAAGAGTAGAGCGTGTGCCAATTGCTCACTGTACTATTGACAATATCACTCTTACAACTGAAAGCATGACTAGGAGAGAGAAGGTGGTGTGACCCTAGATTGCTAGAGTCACAGCAAGAAAAGTTAAGAAAGTGCCATCAGGTCATTTGGACAAAAGAATGCTATATGGCTGTTGGGTTTATAAGAGATCCATTGGAGAAAAACAAGTCACTACATTAAGTTATTTTCCACTTACCTGCATCACCCTCTCCAAGAACACATATTCTAAAATGAGACAAGTTATTACATTAAAAATGACCGGCTCTGGCATTTGGAAAACTACATCAAATAATGAAGTAAAAACTGGGTTACAAACATCCTGGTATCAATTCCAACTACCATCTTTTACCAAACTAAAACTCTAGTGATCACTAATTCACTGGCAATCTAGTGCTCCTCCCATATACAAAATCAACAACTTCCAATGTGTCATAACTTTTTTAAAATTTCCCTAAAGTTTTAGAGGATAATGTAAATATGTCTCCTGGAAAAGTTGAGAAAGATGGAGACACTAGGAAAGGAAAAGATGAAAATACTCCCCTAATCAATGATGTAAAACACAAGGCATGAACAACTGTGAAAAGAATTCTCTATGACATTGATCAAGTCTACTATCTCTACGCCTGGCTCTTTCCTATCAGTCATTTGATACATAAACAAATAGAATAGTGTATTTCATGGGATCAATTCTTTTAGTGGCGTGCTTTCCCTTTGACCACTACATATGCTTTTATGTGTTTGCTTTATTTTCAGGCGGCGTCACATTAGAACACCCTCATCTCGGCAGATCTTTGCCTTAAGGAACTCTACCTCGGCCCTTGATCAACTGTACTCTGTGTTATGGTCAACTCAGAGCCCTACATGGATCAGTGTTTCCTACCGCCTCTCTCCCGTGCGTTGCTCATGTCAGGGAGTATAGTCCACCGAGTGAACAGTAAGCAGTCTTCCCAAAGCATCAGATATGAAAAGGAGGAGACGCGGGGTTGGGTGTGGGACCCCATTCCGTGCCTCAGTGCAGACAAGCTAGAGGTCAATGCATCCCTCCAGAGACTGGGAGAAAAACAGGAGGTTATGAGCACGAGGTTCCCTCTGCAGGCCTTGAAGCAGGGACCTGGAATCAAACTGCTGACACCGTGGATCGTGGTTGGTTTGACAGGGAACTCACGAGGAAGATAAGGACGTGAAATAATGACAATTATAAGAACAGCAGCGAACACTTCTACTGAGCCAAGGACTGCACCCTGAATGTAAACTCTGTGTGGAACACATCTTAACTCACATGACCCTGAAAACATCCCGACGTAGTCAATGTTGTTCTTTGCACCATTTGCTAGATGAAGAGACTGGGCACAGTGGCTAGAAAACTCAGCCAGGTTACAAAGCGGATAAATGGCCGAGCCCAAGCTCAGTGCTCTTCTGTTATGCTCTTGGACTACAACTCCAAGGGAAGTCTCTAACGACTATCTCCGCTCGCACTGCCAACACCATCGTCCTCCGTGGAGTGGATGGAGGCAGGCGTGGGCAGGGCAGGGAGCCGGGTGTGGCAGGCCGCCAGATCTAAGGTCTGGCACACAGGTTGCCAGGTGTCTCCCTCCTCTGAGGGGGCCCAGCACACGCCCCAGGAGACTTGGCGGCAGGCCCCAGGGCCCTTTCCCCCGGATCTTGTCCACTTGAAAGGGGCCTGGCCCAGGTGGCCGGTCGGGCTGGTTGGCCAGCCTCCTTTGGACAAAGCAGGCGAGCCGAGCCAGCCTTCCAGTCGCCCCCGGCGTGGCACCAGCGCCCTCAGGCCGAGGGCCTCACGCGTGCCCTCCAACGCGGATTTCTCCTCAGAGCCGTGGCCTGGGCACTAGGAAGGCCGGGCCCTCCCGACTCCAGAGATGATGCTGGGACCCGTCGCCGGAAGGGCCTGCCCGTGTGGCAGCGGCTCCCCAAGCCGGCGGCCTGCTGGGGCCTCACTCACTGCTTGGCCATAAGCCTGTCTGGGCCCTTCTGATTCCACAGAGCCTTTCCTCCACCTGGCTGGAGTCGACAAGTGCGGGCGTGGGGTGAGGCCGTGGTTTTGCCTTTCCAGGAAGAAATGAGGCCCGGGCAAAAGCAGCTGGCCGAGGCAGAGCCTCGACCTGGCACCCCAGTCGGCCTTTGGCCACCAGGTCCAGACCACCGCTTCCAAAGAAGGGAAGCGGCCGGCCAGCTGATTGCAAGTGGGGGATGGGAGGGAGACAACAGCTGAAGCCAAGTCCAGCAGGGCGTTGGCGTTCCTTCTTCAGCTGGGACTGGCCTGGCCTGGCGGGCGGGCGGGCGGGGCCTCCACTGAGGACCCCCGAGGCCCGCCCTAGGCCCCGGCGGTGGCGGGTGGCGCATGCGCCCTTGGCCTGAGGGGTTGAACCCAAGCCCACAGGGCACTCAAAGCAGCCGGAGAAAGAAGGGGCCAGGGGAGAGGAAGGCAGGTAGGCGAGGTGGGCAGGGCTCGCCCACCTCTTCTCCTCAGGTCCCCGAGAGAGAAAGAGAGAGAGAGAGAGAGAGAGAGTGAGAGACAGACAGACAGACAGACAGACAGACAGGGAAAGAGTGAGAGATCCCTGACCTCTGAGTATCTGCATCCACCACTGCTGCCAACTCACAGGCCATCCCACTTCCCCCCCTCCATCCCCATCCCCAGGCGCGGGGCCCCCCCCCCTGGGGGCCAGCCACACCACAGAGAGGCCCCTTCGAGGTCACCTCCGTGCTGTCCCTTCCGGGCCTGACCCCACTGCAGGGGAACCGGTTCAGACAATCCAATCGTCTACATGTCCCTCTCCATGACAATTGTCTTCTCCAGTCTCACATGCCCAAACCGCACCCCCAACATCCTCCTTTGTCTGCAGCTGGAGATAGGAGGAGAATCTCCTCTGCCATTGTGTTGAGAGACTCAGTTTCGCGGGTTTCTCCCCTGTACACGTGTTCTTAAGCTGGGTATTATTTTCTCCAGCGAACCTGTCTTGTGAAGGATTTGGCCAGCCATAAGAAGCTTCAGGGAAGAGGCGGAGGGGCTTCTCTCTCCGCCCCCGACAGCCCTGAGCTGGGTCAGTGCCTCAGACCTGGCCAGGGGCAGCCCATCCCCCGGCGCCCTCTCCCGGGGCATCCCAGGAAAGCTTCACAGCCAGCCCCACCCCACTCGCCACTGCCAGGACCATCGGCCTCCCTCGGGAGGACGGGGCAGGACAGGGAACCGGGTGTGGGAGGCCGCCAGATCTCAGCTCTGGCACACAGGCTGCCAGGCTGCTTGGTCCTCTGAGGGGGCCCAGCACACGCCCCAGGAAACTTGGCGGCAGGCCCCGGGGCTCTCTCCTCTGGAACTCGTCCACTTGAAAGGGGCCTGGCCCAGGTGGCTGGCTCGACCGGTTGGAAAGATATCTTTTTCTTCTCTGAGAGACTGTTGCTTGTCATCTCCTGGACATGAGATGACAGACGATTGTTCCCATTTCCCTTTCTACTTGAAACCTGATGGATACATTGCCCACTGCCTTTAGAGACTGCAGGTCTTTCTGAAACTCTTTTCAGTGCGCTGGCTTACTTCAGCATCATTTCATTGTTCCATCCGAAATTCCTTTCAGTTGGATCTATTTTCCTTTCTAATCCTTTCGCATACCTAGATATTTAAAAGCTGCTCAAATCTGTAGTGGAGAAAAGTTGGGTTACAACTCTTTGAGACAGCATGTAAACCCAAATTTTAGGGTTTCTACACAAAACGTCTCTGCCATGTTTCTAGCAGCTCTCCTTCCATATATTTTCCTCCAGGACTTCCTGTGACAAAATTGCCTTTCTAAAAGCCAGTCCTCTGTTCACTCTCTTGGCCAGTCACGTTTCCATAGAAAGAAAAAGGACTGGATTTTCCAAAGATGCAACAAGAATGATCAAGTCCTGATTCACACCTAGACATCCTGCTCCTGTTCTCCATGAATTGTAAAATTGAAGTTAATTATCTCCTTCATTTTGTCTAAATCTATTGGGTCACTTTGGCACTGAGCCCCTAAGCTGGTCCACAGCCTGCTTCAGCAGACACCAAACTCTCTCTCAAGTGCTTGCATGCGTGTGCTGAGTAGGTATTGTATTTATTTAGATCGTATTCAACAAAAGATCTTCACGGATTCACTCAAGTACTTAAGTATCTACTATGTGCCCAAAGGTCTTGAAATGTTGGGGGTCTGCAAGGAAGACAGATATGCCTAAACAGATAAATTACACTACTGAAATCATTTGAATGAAAGAGATGTGAATAAACTGCCGTGGGACTCCGGGCAAAGAACCCCCATGGGTGGACCTACAACTAAGACATACAGCTCTGTCCTGGGGCTCTGAGGAGAAAAACAACCACCATGGGGGGTGGACAGGCTCTGTACCATCTAAGGAAAGGAAAAGGAAGGGAGAGAAGATAAAGAGAAAACAAGAGAAACGGAAAGGTTTTCTTCTTCTGAGTGTTTCTGCCACCCACTTTTGGAGCACACTGCTTGCTGCTGTCCTTTCCGGCCAGTCTTATCCTTCAGCCGGCTTCAGGAGACTTCAACAATTCGATTGTAAGGAGCTGGGCTCCTCCGTGCAGACAATGCCAACTCCGGAGGGAGCCAGGAGGGCAGCCAAAGATTCACAGGACTCTGCAGCCCTTCTGCAGCTCACTGGTGTGGAGGGGCACCGAGGCTTCACCTTGGCCTCTGTCTCCAAGTTCACATAAAGGAGGGTCGGTTCCTTCCTCGCTAGATGAGCGTGGAGAGAAACCTCCTTCACAGAAGGGATTATGGAATAATTCAAGTCAGAGCCTTGAACAAGGCAAAGGGTTAGCACCATGAATCTGAAGTGACTGGACATGTGAATTAGTAACCAGTAGGACGAGGAGCTGAAGACAAAAAAAGAAAAAAGGCAAAAAACCAGTTCTCGATTTTCTAAGATGGAAATGCAAGTCTTTCTTCTTCCAAAAGAAAAAAGTCATTGAACCCTTTCCTTGAAAATAAAACTGAAAGGGGCCACATGTTGCAAAGAAGGGTTTTAACCATGATGTCACTACACAATCATGTGTAGCCATCAGTTGTTAAGTGCACTGCAAATAGTTCACACCTTAACAATTATGTTACCAAAGTTCGCAGTTGAGAAATATAGACACACACACACACACACATATATATATATATGTAAGAAAAGAGTAGAGCGTGTGCCAATTGCTCACTGTACTATTGACAATATCACTCTTACAACTGAAAGCATGACTAGGAGAGAGAAGGTGGTGTGACCCTAGATTGCTAGAGTCACAGCAAGAAAAGTTAAGAAAGTGCCATCAGGTCATTTGGACAAAAGAATGCTATATGGCTGTTGGGTTTATAAGAGATCCATTGGAGAAAAACAAGTCACTACATTAAGTTATTTTCCACTTACCTGCATCACCCTCTCCAAGAACACATATTCTAAAATGAGACAAGTTATTACATTAAAAATGACCGGCTCTGGCATTTGGAAAACTACATCAAATAATGAAGTAAAAACTGGGTTACAAACATCCTGGTATCAATTCCAACTACCATCTTTTACCAAACTAAAACTCTAGTGATCACTAATTCACTGGCAATCTAGTGCTCCTCCCATATACAAAATCAACAACTTCCAATGTGTCATAACTTTTTTAAAATTTCCCTAAAGTTTTAGAGGATAATGTAAATATGTCTCCTGGAAAAGTTGAGAAAGATGGAGACACTAGGAAAGGAAAAGATGAAAATACTCCCCTAATCAATGATGTAAAACACAAGGCATGAACAACTGTGAAAAGAATTCTCTATGACATTGATCAAGTCTACTATCTCTACGCCTGGCTCTTTCCTATCAGTCATTTGATACATAAACAAATAGAATAGTGTATTTCATGGGATCAATTCTTTTAGTGGCGTGCTTTCCCTTTGACCACTACATATGCTTTTATGTGTTTGCTTTATTTTCAGGCGGCGTCACATTAGAACACCCTCATCTCGGCAGATCTTTGCCTTAAGGAACTCTACCTCGGCCCTTGATCAACTGTACTCTGTGTTATGGTCAACTCAGAGCCCTACATGGATCAGTGTTTCCTACCGCCTCTCTCCCGTGCGTTGCTCATGTCAGGGAGTATAGTCCACCGAGTGAACAGTAAGCAGTCTTCCCAAAGCATCAGATATGAAAAGGAGGAGACGCGGGGTTGGGTGTGGGACCCCATTCCGTGCCTCAGTGCAGACAAGCTAGAGGTCAATGCATCCCTCCAGAGACTGGGAGAAAAACAGGAGGTTATGAGCACGAGGTTCCCTCTGCAGGCCTTGAAGCAGGGACCTGGAATCAAACTGCTGACACCGTGGATCGTGGTTGGTTTGACAGGGAACTCACGAGGAAGATAAGGACGTGAAATAATGACAATTATAAGAACAGCAGCGAACACTTCTACTGAGCCAAGGACTGCACCCTGAATGTAAACTCTGTGCTGGAACACATCTTAACTCACATGACCCTGAAAACATCCCGACGTAGTCAATGTTGTTCTTTGCACCATTTGCTAGATGAAGAGACTGGGCACAGTGGCTAGAAAACTCAGCCAGGTTACAAAGCGGATAAATGGCCGAGCCCAAGCTCAGTGCTCTTCTGTTATGCTCTTGGACTACAACTCCAAGGGAAGTCTCTAACGACTATCTCCGCTCGCACTGCCAACACCATCGTCCTCCGTGGAGTGGATGGAGGCAGGCGTGGGCAGGGCAGGGAGCCGGGTGTGGCAGGCCGCCAGATCTAAGGTCTGGCACACAGGTTGCCAGGTGTCTCCCTCCTCTGAGGGGGCCCAGCACACGCCCCAGGAGACTTGGCGGCAGGCCCCAGGGCCCTTTCCCCCGGATCTTGTCCACTTGAAAGGGGCCTGGCCCAGGTGGCCGGTCGGGCTGGTTGGCCAGCCTCCTTTGGACAAAGCAGGCGAGCCGAGCCAGCCTTCCAGTCGCCCCCGGCGTGGCACCAGCGCCCTCAGGCCGAGGGCCTCACGCGTGCCCTCCAAACGCGGATTTCTCCTCAGAGCCGTGGCCTGGGCACTAGGAAGGCCGGGCCCTCCCGACTCCAGAGATGATGCTGGGACCCGTCGCCGGAAGGGCCTGCCCGTGTGGCAGCGGCTCCCCAAGCCGGCGGCCTGCTGGGGCCTCACTCACTGCTTGGCCATAAGCCTGTCTGGGCCCTTCTGATTCCACAGAGCCTTTCCTCCACCTGGCTGGAGTCGACAAGTGCGGGCGTGGGGTGAGGCCGTGGTTTTGCCTTTCCAGGAAGAAATGAGGCCCGGGCAAAAGCAGCTGGCCGAGGCAGAGCCTCGACCTGGCACCCCAGTCGGCCTTTGGCCACCAGGTCCAGACCACCGCTTCCAAAGAAGGGAAGCGGCCGGCCAGCTGATTGCAAGTGGGGGATGGGAGGGAGACAACAGCTGAAGCCAAGTCCAGCAGGGCGTTGGCGTTCCTTCTTCAGCTGGGACTGGCCTGGCCTGGCGGGCGGGCGGGCGGGGCCTCCACTGAGGACCCCCGAGGCCCGCCCTAGGCCCCGGCGGTGGCGGGTGGCGCATGCGCCCTTGGCCTGAGGGGTTGAACCCAAGCCCACAGGGCACTCAAAGCAGCCGGAGAAAGAAGGGGCCAGGGGAGAGGAAGGCAGGTAGGCGAGGTGGGCAGGGCTCGCCCACCTCTTCTCCTCAGGTCCCCGAGAGAGAAAGAGAGAGAGAGAGAGAGAGAGAGTGAGAGACAGACAGACAGACAGACAGACAGACAGGGAAAGAGTGAGAGATCCCTGACCTCTGAGTATCTGCATCCACCACTGCTGCCAACTCACAGGCCATCCCACTTCCCCCCCTCCATCCCCATCCCCAGGCGCGGGGCCCCCCCCCCTGGGGGCCAGCCACACCACAGAGAGGCCCCTTCGAGGTCACCTCCGTGCTGTCCCTTCCGGGCCTGACCCCACTGCAGGGGAACCGGTTCAGACAATCCAATCGTCTACATGTCCCTCTCCATGACAATTGTCTTCTCCAGTCTCACATGCCCAAACCGCACCCCCAACATCCTCCTTTGTCTGCAGCTGGAGATAGGAGGAGAATCTCCTCTGCCATTGTGTTGAGAGACTCAGTTTCGCGGGTTTCTCCCCTGTACACGTGTTCTTAAGCTGGGTATTATTTTCTCCAGCGAACCTGTCTTGTGAAGGATTTGGCCAGCCATAAGAAGCTTCAGGGAAGAGGCGGAGGGGCTTCTCTCTCCGCCCCCGACAGCCCTGAGCTGGGTCAGTGCCTCAGACCTGGCCAGGGGCAGCCCATCCCCCGGCGCCCTCTCCCGGGGCATCCCAGGAAAGCTTCACAGCCAGCCCCACCCCACTCGCCACTGCCAGGACCATCGGCCTCCCTCGGGAGGACGGGGCAGGACAGGGAACCGGGTGTGGGAGGCCGCCAGATCTCAGCTCTGGCACACAGGCTGCCAGGCTGCTTGGTCCTCTGAGGGGGCCCAGCACACGCCCCAGGAAACTTGGCGGCAGGCCCCGGGGCTCTCTCCTCTGGAACTCGTCCACTTGAAAGGGGCCTGGCCCAGGTGGCTGGCTCGACCGGTTGGAAAGATATCTTTTTCTTCTCTGAGAGACTGTTGCTTGTCATCTCCTGGACATGAGATGACAGACGATTGTTCCCATTTCCCTTTCTACTTGAAACCTGATGGATACATTGCCCACTGCCTTTAGAGACTGCAGGTCTTTCTGAAACTCTTTTCAGTGCGCTGGCTTACTTCAGCATCATTTCATTGTTCCATCCGAAATTCCTTTCAGTTGGATCTATTTTCCTTTCTAATCCTTTCGCATACCTAGATATTTAAAAGCTGCTCAAATCTGTAGTGGAGAAAAGTTGGGTTACAACTCTTTGAGACAGCATGTAAACCCAAATTTTAGGGTTTCTACACAAAACGTCTCTGCCATGTTTCTAGCAGCTCTCCTTCCATATATTTTCCTCCAGGACTTCCTGTGACAAAATTGCCTTTCTAAAAGCCAGTCCTCTGTTCACTCTCTTGGCCAGTCACGTTTCCATAGAAAGAAAAAGGACTGGATTTTCCAAAGATGCAACAAGAATGATCAAGTCCTGATTCACACCTAGACATCCTGCTCCTGTTCTCCATGAATTGTAAAATTGAAGTTAATTATCTCCTTCATTTTGTCTAAATCTATTGGGTCACTTTGGCACTGAGCCCCTAAGCTGGTCCACAGCCTGCTTCAGCAGACACCAAACTCTCTCTCAAGTGCTTGCATGCGTGTGCTGAGTAGGTATTGTATTTATTTAGATCGTATTCAACAAAAGATCTTCACGGATTCACTCAAGTACTTAAGTATCTACTATGTGCCCAAAGGTCTTGAAATGTTGGGGGTCTGCAAGGAAGACAGATATGCCTAAACAGATAAATTACACTACTGAAATCATTTGAATGAAAGAGATGTGAATAAACTGCCGTGGGACTCCGGGCAAAGAACCCCCATGGGTGGACCTACAACTAAGACATACAGCTCTGTCCTGGGGCTCTGAGGAGAAAAACAACCACCATGGGGGGTGGACAGGCTCTGTACCATCTAAGGAAAGGAAAAGGAAGGGAGAGAAGATAAAGAGAAAACAAGAGAAACGGAAAGGTTTTCTTCTTCTGAGTGTTTCTGCCACCCACTTTTGGAGCACACTGCTTGCTGCTGTCCTTTCCGGCCAGTCTTATCCTTCAGCCGGCTTCAGGAGACTTCAACAATTCGATTGTAAGGAGCTGGGCTCCTCCGTGCAGACAATGCCAACTCCGGAGGGAGCCAGGAGGGCAGCCAAAGATTCACAGGACTCTGCAGCCCTTCTGCAGCTCACTGGTGTGGAGGGGCACCGAGGCTTCACCTTGGCCTCTGTCTCCAAGTTCACATAAAGGAGGGTCGGTTCCTTCCTCGCTAGATGAGCGTGGAGAGAAACCTCCTTCACAGAAGGGATTATGGAATAATTCAAGTCAGAGCCTTGAACAAGGCAAAGGGTTAGCACCATGAATCTGAAGTGACTGGACATGTGAATTAGTAACCAGTAGGACGAGGAGCTGAAGACAAAAAAAGAAAAAAGGCAAAAAACCAGTTCTCGATTTTCTAAGATGGAAATGCAAGTCTTTCTTCTTCCAAAAGAAAAAAGTCATTGAACCCTTTCCTTGAAAATAAAACTGAAAGGGGCCACATGTTGCAAAGAAGGGTTTTAACCATGATGTCACTACACAATCATGTGTAGCCATCAGTTGTTAAGTGCACTGCAAATAGTTCACACCTTAACAATTATGTTACCAAAGTTCGCAGTTGAGAAATATAGACACACACACACACACACACATATATATATATGTAAGAAAAGAGTAGAGCGTGTGCCAATTGCTCACTGTACTATTGACAATATCACTCTTACAACTGAAAGCATGACTAGGAGAGAGAAGGTGGTGTGACCCTAGATTGCTAGAGTCACAGCAAGAAAAGTTAAGAAAGTGCCATCAGGTCATTTGGACAAAAGAATGCTATATGGCTGTTGGGTTTATAAGAGATCCATTGGAGAAAAACAAGTCACTACATTAAGTTATTTTCCACTTACCTGCATCACCCTCTCCAAGAACACATATTCTAAAATGAGACAAGTTATTACATTAAAAATGACCGGCTCTGGCATTTGGAAAACTACATCAAATAATGAAGTAAAAACTGGGTTACAAACATCCTGGTATCAATTCCAACTACCATCTTTTACCAAACTAAAACTCTAGTGATCACTAATTCACTGGCAATCTAGTGCTCCTCCCATATACAAAATCAACAACTTCCAATGTGTCATAACTTTTTTAAAATTTCCCTAAAGTTTTAGAGGATAATGTAAATATGTCTCCTGGAAAAGTTGAGAAAGATGGAGACACTAGGAAAGGAAAAGATGAAAATACTCCCCTAATCAATGATGTAAAACACAAGGCATGAACAACTGTGAAAAGAATTCTCTATGACATTGATCAAGTCTACTATCTCTACGCCTGGCTCTTTCCTATCAGTCATTTGATACATAAACAAATAGAATAGTGTATTTCATGGGATCAATTCTTTTAGTGGCGTGCTTTCCCTTTGACCACTACATATGCTTTTATGTGTTTGCTTTATTTTCAGGCGGCGTCACATTAGAACACCCTCATCTCGGCAGATCTTTGCCTTAAGGAACTCTACCTCGGCCCTTGATCAACTGTACTCTGTGTTATGGTCAACTCAGAGCCCTACATGGATCAGTGTTTCCTACCGCCTCTCTCCCGTGCGTTGCTCATGTCAGGGAGTATAGTCCACCGAGTGAACAGTAAGCAGTCTTCCCAAAGCATCAGATATGAAAAGGAGGAGACGCGGGGTTGGGTGTGGGACCCCATTCCGTGCCTCAGTGCAGACAAGCTAGAGGTCAATGCATCCCTCCAGAGACTGGGAGAAAAACAGGAGGTTATGAGCACGAGGTTCCCTCTGCAGGCCTTGAAGCAGGGACCTGGAATCAAACTGCTGACACCGTGGATCGTGGTTGGTTTGACAGGGAACTCACGAGGAAGATAAGGACGTGAAATAATGACAATTATAAGAACAGCAGCGAACACTTCTACTGAGCCAAGGACTGCACCCTGAATGTAAACTCTGTGCTGGAACACATCTTAACTCACATGACCCTGAAAACATCCCGACGTAGTCAATGTTGTTCTTTGCACCATTTGCTAGATGAAGAGACTGGGCACAGTGGCTAGAAAACTCAGCCAGGTTACAAAGCGGATAAATGGCCGAGCCCAAGCTCAGTGCTCTTCTGTTATGCTCTTGGACTACAACTCCAAGGGAAGTCTCTAACGACTATCTCCGCTCGCACTGCCAACACCATCGTCCTCCGTGGAGTGGATGGAGGCAGGCGTGGGCAGGGCAGGGAGCCGGGTGTGGCAGGCCGCCAGATCTAAGGTCTGGCACACAGGTTGCCAGGTGGCTCCCTCCTCTGAGGGGGCCCAGCACACGCCCCAGGAGACTTGGCGGCAGGCCCCAGGGCCCTTTCCCCCGGATCTTGTCCACTTGAAAGGGGCCTGGCCCAGGTGGCCGGTCGGGCTGGTTGGCCAGCCTCCTTTGGACAAAGCAGGCGAGCCGAGCCAGCCTTCCAGTCGCCCCCGGCGTGGCACCAGCGCCCTCAGGCCGAGGGCCTCACGCGTGCCCTCCAACGCGGATTTCTCCTCAGAGCCGTGGCCTGGGCACTAGGAAGGCCGGGCCCTCCCGACTCCAGAGATGATGCTGGGACCCGTCGCCGGAAGGGCCTGCCCGTGTGGCAGCGGCTCCCCAAGCCGGCGGCCTGCTGGGGCCTCACTCACTGCTTGGCCATAAGCCTGTCTGGGCCCTTCTGATTCCACAGAGCCTTTCCTCCACCTGGCTGGAGTCGACAAGTGCGGGCGTGGGGTGAGGCCGTGGTTTTGCCTTTCCAGGAAGAAATGAGGCCCGGGCAAAAGCAGCTGGCCGAGGCAGAGCCTCGACCTGGCACCCCAGTCGGCCTTTGGCCACCAGGTCCAGACCACCGCTTCCAAAGAAGGGAAGCGGCCGGCCAGCTGATTGCAAGTGGGGGATGGGAGGGAGACAACAGCTGAAGCCAAGTCCAGCAGGGCGTTGGCGTTCCTTCTTCAGCTGGGACTGGCCTGGCCTGGCGGGCGGGCGGGCGGGGCCTCCACTGAGGACCCCCGAGGCCCGCCCTAGGCCCCGGCGGTGGCGGGTGGCGCATGCGCCCTTGGCCTGAGGGGTTGAACCCAAGCCCACAGGGCACTCAAAGCAGCCGGAGAAAGAAGGGGCCAGGGGAGAGGAAGGCAGGTAGGCGAGGTGGGCAGGGCTCGCCCACCTCTTCTCCTCAGGTCCCCGAGAGAGAAAGAGAGAGAGAGAGAGAGAGAGAGTGAGAGACAGACAGACAGACAGACAGACAGACAGGGAAAGAGTGAGAGATCCCTGACCTCTGAGTATCTGCATCCACCACTGCTGCCAACTCACAGGCCATCCCACTTCCCCCCCTCCATCCCCATCCCCAGGCGCGGGGCCCCCCCCCCTGGGGGCCAGCCACACCACAGAGAGGCCCCTTCGAGGTCACCTCCGTGCTGTCCCTTCCGGGCCTGACCCCACTGCAGGGGAACCGGTTCAGACAATCCAATCGTCTACATGTCCCTCTCCATGACAATTGTCTTCTCCAGTCTCACATGCCCAAACCGCACCCCCAACATCCTCCTTTGTCTGCAGCTGGAGATAGGAGGAGAATCTCCTCTGCCATTGTGTTGAGAGACTCAGTTTCGCGGGTTTCTCCCCTGTACACGTGTTCTTAAGCTGGGTATTATTTTCTCCAGCGAACCTGTCTTGTGAAGGATTTGGCCAGCCATAAGAAGCTTCAGGGAAGAGGCGGAGGGGCTTCTCTCTCCGCCCCCGACAGCCCTGAGCTGGGTCAGTGCCTCAGACCTGGCCAGGGGCAGCCCATCCCCCGGCGCCCTCTCCCGGGGCATCCCAGGAAAGCTTCACAGCCAGCCCCACCCCACTCGCCACTGCCAGGACCATCGGCCTCCCTCGGGAGGACGGGGCAGGACAGGGAACCGGGTGTGGGAGGCCGCCAGATCTCAGCTCTGGCACACAGGCTGCCAGGCTGCTTGGTCCTCTGAGGGGGCCCAGCACACGCCCCAGGAAACTTGGCGGCAGGCCCCGGGGCTCTCTCCTCTGGAACTCGTCCACTTGAAAGGGGCCTGGCCCAGGTGGCTGGCTCGACCGGTTGGAAAGATATCTTTTTCTTCTCTGAGAGACTGTTGCTTGTCATCTCCTGGACATGAGATGACAGACGATTGTTCCCATTTCCCTTTCTACTTGAAACCTGATGGATACATTGCCCACTGCCTTTAGAGACTGCAGGTCTTTCTGAAACTCTTTTCAGTGCGCTGGCTTACTTCAGCATCATTTCATTGTTCCATCCGAAATTCCTTTCAGTTGGATCTATTTTCCTTTCTAATCCTTTCGCATACCTAGATATTTAAAAGCTGCTCAAATCTGTAGTGGAGAAAAGTTGGGTTACAACTCTTTGAGACAGCATGTAAACCCAAATTTTAGGGTTTCTACACAAAACGTCTCTGCCATGTTTCTAGCAGCTCTCCTTCCATATATTTTCCTCCAGGACTTCCTGTGACAAAATTGCCTTTCTAAAAGCCAGTCCTCTGTTCACTCTCTTGGCCAGTCACGTTTCCATAGAAAGAAAAAGGACTGGATTTTCCAAAGATGCAACAAGAATGATCAAGTCCTGATTCACACCTAGACATCCTGCTCCTGTTCTCCATGAATTGTAAAATTGAAGTTAATTATCTCCTTCATTTTGTCTAAATCTATTGGGTCACTTTGGCACTGAGCCCCTAAGCTGGTCCACAGCCTGCTTCAGCAGACACCAAACTCTCTCTCAAGTGCTTGCATGCGTGTGCTGAGTAGGTATTGTATTTATTTAGATCGTATTCAACAAAAGATCTTCACGGATTCACTCAAGTACTTAAGTATCTACTATGTGCCCAAAGGTCTTGAAATGTTGGGGGTCTGCAAGGAAGACAGATATGCCTAAACAGATAAATTACACTACTGAAATCATTTGAATGAAAGAGATGTGAATAAACTGCCGTGGGACTCCGGGCAAAGAACCCCCATGGGTGGACCTACAACTAAGACATACAGCTCTGTCCTGGGGCTCTGAGGAGAAAAACAACCACCATGGGGGGTGGACAGGCTCTGTACCATCTAAGAGGAAAAGGAAGGGAGAGAAGATAAAGAGAAAACAAGAGAAACGGAAAGGTTTTTCTTCTTCTGAGTGTTTCTGCCACCCACTTTTGGAGCACACTGCTTGCTGCTGTCCTTTCCGGCCAGTCTTATCCTTCAGCCGGCTTCAGGAGACTTCAACAATTCGATTGTAAGGAGCTGGGCTCCTCCGTGCAGACAATGCCAACTCCGGAGGGAGCCAGGAGGGCAGCCAAAGATTCACAGGACTCTGCAGCCCTTCTGCAGCTCACTGGTGTGGAGGGGCACCGAGGCTTCACCTTGGCCTCTGTCTCCAAGTTCACATAAAGGAGGGTCGGTTCCTTCCTCGCTAGATGAGCGTGGAGAGAAACCTCCTTCACAGAAGGGATTATGGAATAATTCAAGTCAGAGCCTTGAACAAGGCAAAGGGTTAGCACCATGAATCTGAAGTGACTGGACATGTGAATTAGTAACCAGTAGGACGAGGAGCTGAAGACAAAAAAAGAAAAAAGGCAAAAAAACCAGTTCTCGATTTTCTAAGATGGAAATGCAAGTCTTTCTTCTTCCAAAAGAAAAAAGTCATTGAACCCTTTCCTTGAAAATAAAACTGAAAGGGGCCACATGTTGCAAAGAAGGGTTTTAACCATGATGTCACTACACAATCATGTGTAGCCATCAGTTGTTAAGTGCACTGCAAATAGTTCACACCTTAACAATTATGTTACCAAAGTTCGCAGTTGAGAAATATAGACACACACACACACACACATATATATATATATGTAAGAAAAGAGTAGAGCGTGTGCCAATTGCTCACTGTACTATTGACAATATCACTCTTACAACTGAAAGCATGACTAGGAGAGAGAAGGTGGTGTGACCCTAGATTGCTAGAGTCACAGCAAGAAAAGTTAAGAAAGTGCCATCAGGTCATTTGGACAAAAGAATGCTATATGGCTGTTGGGTTTATAAGAGATCCATTGGAGAAAAACAAGTCACTACATTAAGTTATTTTCCACTTACCTGCATCACCCTCTCCAAGAACACATATTCTAAAATGAGACAAGTTATTACATTAAAAATGACCGGCTCTGGCATTTGGAAAACTACATCAAATAATGAAGTAAAAACTGGGTTACAAACATCCTGGTATCAATTCCAACTACCATCTTTTACCAAACTAAAACTCTAGTGATCACTAATTCACTGGCAATCTAGTGCTCCTCCCATATACAAAATCAACAACTTCCAATGTGTCATAACTTTTTTAAAATTTCCCTAAAGTTTTAGAGGATAATGTAAATATGTCTCCTGGAAAAGTTGAGAAAGATGGAGACACTAGGAAAGGAAAAGATGAAAATACTCCCCTAATCAATGATGTAAAACACAAGGCATGAACAACTGTGAAAAGAATTCTCTATGACATTGATCAAGTCTACTATCTCTACGCCTGGCTCTTTCCTATCAGTCATTTGATACATAAACAAATAGAATAGTGTATTTCATGGGATCAATTCTTTTAGTGGCGTGCTTTCCCTTTGACCACTACATATGCTTTTATGTGTTTGCTTTATTTTCAGGCGGCGTCACATTAGAACACCCTCATCTCGGCAGATCTTTGCCTTAAGGAACTCTACCTCGGCCCTTGATCAACTGTACTCTGTGTTATGGTCAACTCAGAGCCCTACATGGATCAGTGTTTCCTACCGCCTCTCTCCCGTGCGTTGCTCATGTCAGGGAGTATAGTCCACCGAGTGAACAGTAAGCAGTCTTCCCAAAGCATCAGATATGAAAAGGAGGAGACGCGGGGTTGGGTGTGGGACCCCATTCCGTGCCTCAGTGCAGACAAGCTAGAGGTCAATGCATCCCTCCAGAGACTGGGAGAAAAACAGGAGGTTATGAGCACGAGGTTCCCTCTGCAGGCCTTGAAGCAGGGACCTGGAATCAAACTGCTGACACCGTGGATCGTGGTTGGTTTGACAGGGAACTCATGAGGAAGATAAGGACGTGAAATAATGACAATTATAAGAACAGCAGCGAACACTTCTACTGAGCCAAGGACTGCACCCTGAATGTAAACTCTGTGCTGGAACACATCTTAACTCACATGACCCTGAAAACATCCCGACGTAGTCAATGTTGTTCTTTGCACCATTTGCTAGATGAAGAGACTGGGCACAGTGGCTAGAAAACTCAGCCAGGTTACAAAGCGGATAAATGGCCGAGCCCAAGCTCAGTGCTCTTCTGTTATGCTCTTGGACTACAACTCCAAGGGAAGTCTCTAACGACTATCTCCGCTCGCACTGCCAACACCATCGTCCTCCGTGGAGTGGATGGAGGCAGGCGTGGGCAGGGCAGGGAGCCGGGTGTGGCAGGCCGCCAGATCTAAGGTCTGGCACACAGGTTGCCAGGTGGCTCCCTCCTCTGAGGGGGCCCAGCACACGCCCCAGGAGACTTGGCGGCAGGCCCCAGGGCCCTTTCCCCCGGATCTTGTCCACTTGAAAGGGGCCTGGCCCAGGTGGCCGGTCGGGCTGGTTGGCCAGCCTCCTTTGGACAAAGCAGGCGAGCCGAGCCAGCCTTCCAGTCGCCCCCGGCGTGGCACCAGCGCCCTCAGGCCGAGGGCCTCACGCGTGCCCTCCAACGCGGATTTCTCCTCAGAGCCGTGGCCTGGGCACTAGGAAGGCCGGGCCCTCCCGACTCCAGAGATGATGCTGGGACCCGTCGCCGGAAGGGCCTGCCCGTGTGGCAGCGGCTCCCCAAGCCGGCGGCCTGCTGGGGCCTCACTCACTGCTTGGCCATAAGCCTGTCTGGGCCCTTCTGATTCCACAGAGCCTTTCCTCCACCTGGCTGGAGTCGACAAGTGCGGGCGTGGGGTGAGGCCGTGGTTTTGCCTTTCCAGGAAGAAATGAGGCCCGGGCAAAAGCAGCTGGCCGAGGCAGAGCCTCGACCTGGCACCCCAGTCGGCCTTTGGCCACCAGGTCCAGACCACCGCTTCCAAAGAAGGGAAGCGGCCGGCCAGCTGATTGCAAGTGGGGGATGGGAGGGAGACAACAGCTGAAGCCAAGTCCAGCAGGGCGTTGGCGTTCCTTCTTCAGCTGGGACTGGCCTGGCCTGGCGGGCGGGCGGGCGGGGCCTCCACTGAGGACCCCCGAGGCCCGCCCTAGGCCCCGGCGGTGGCGGGTGGCGCATGCGCCCTTGGCCTGAGGGGTTGAACCCAAGCCCACAGGGCACTCAAAGCAGCCGGAGAAAGAAGGGGCCAGGGGAGAGGAAGGCAGGTAGGCGAGGTGGGCAGGGCTCGCCCACCTCTTCTCCTCAGGTCCCCGAGAGAGAAAGAGAGAGAGAGAGAGAGAGAGAGTGAGAGACAGACAGACAGACAGACAGACAGACAGGGAAAGAGTGAGAGATCCCTGACCTCTGAGTATCTGCATCCACCACTGCTGCCAACTCACAGGCCATCCCACTTCCCCCCCTCCATCCCCATCCCCAGGCGCGGGGCCCCCCCCCCCTGGGGGCCAGCCACACCACAGAGAGGCCCCTTCGAGGTCACCTCCGTGCTGTCCCTTCCGGGCCTGACCCCACTGCAGGGGAACCGGTTCAGACAATCCAATCGTCTACATGTCCCTCTCCATGACAATTGTCTTCTCCAGTCTCACATGCCCAAACCGCACCCCCAACATCCTCCTTTGTCTGCAGCTGGAGATAGGAGGAGAATCTCCTCTGCCATTGTGTTGAGAGACTCAGTTTCGCGGGTTTCTCCCCTGTACACGTGTTCTTAAGCTGGGTATTATTTTCTCCAGCGAACCTGTCTTGTGAAGGATTTGGCCAGCCATAAGAAGCTTCAGGGAAGAGGCGGAGGGGCTTCTCTCTCCGCCCCCGACAGCCCTGAGCTGGGTCAGTGCCTCAGACCTGGCCAGGGGCAGCCCATCCCCCGGCGCCCTCTCCCGGGGCATCCCAGGAAAGCTTCACAGCCAGCCCCACCCCACTCGCCACTGCCAGGACCATCGGCCTCCCTCGGGAGGACGGGGCAGGACAGGGAACCGGGTGTGGGAGGCCGCCAGATCTCAGCTCTGGCACACAGGCTGCCAGGCTGCTTGGTCCTCTGAGGGGGCCCAGCACACGCCCCAGGAAACTTGGCGGCAGGCCCCGGGGCTCTCTCCTCTGGAACTCGTCCACTTGAAAGGGGCCTGGCCCAGGTGGCTGGCTCGACCGGTTGGAAAGATATCTTTTTCTTCTCTGAGAGACTGTTGCTTGTCATCTCCTGGACATGAGATGACAGACGATTGTTCCCATTTCCCTTTCTACTTGAAACCTGATGGATACATTGCCCACTGCCTTTAGAGACTGCAGGTCTTTCTGAAACTCTTTTCAGTGCGCTGGCTTACTTCAGCATCATTTCATTGTTCCATCCGAAATTCCTTTCAGTTGGATCTATTTTCCTTTCTAATCCTTTCGCATACCTAGATATTTAAAAGCTGCTCAAATCTGTAGTGGAGAAAAGTTGGGTTACAACTCTTTGAGACAGCATGTAAACCCAAATTTTAGGGTTTCTACACAAAACGTCTCTGCCATGTTTCTAGCAGCTCTCCTTCCATATATTTTCCTCCAGGACTTCCTGTGACAAAATTGCCTTTCTAAAAGCCAGTCCTCTGTTCACTCTCTTGGCCAGTCACGTTTCCATAGAAAGAAAAAGGACTGGATTTTCCAAAGATGCAACAAGAATGATCAAGTCCTGATTCACACCTAGACATCCTGCTCCTGTTCTCCATGAATTGTAAAATTGAAGTTAATTATCTCCTTCATTTTGTCTAAATCTATTGGGTCACTTTGGCACTGAGCCCCTAAGCTGGTCCACAGCCTGCTTCAGCAGACACCAAACTCTCTCTCAAGTGCTTGCATGCGTGTGCTGAGTAGGTATTGTATTTATTTAGATCGTATTCAACAAAAGATCTTCACGGATTCACTCAAGTACTTAAGTATCTACTATGTGCCCAAAGGTCTTGAAATGTTGGGGGTCTGCAAGGAAGACAGATATGCCTAAACAGATAAATTACACTACTGAAATCATTTGAATGAAAGAGATGTGAATAAACTGCCGTGGGACTCCGGGCAAAGAACCCCCATGGGTGGACCTACAACTAAGACATACAGCTCTGTCCTGGGGCTCTGAGGAGAAAAACAACCACCATGGGGGGTGGACAGGCTCTGTACCATCTAAGGAAAGGAAAAGGAAGGGAGAGAAGATAAAGAGAAAACAAGAGAAACGGAAAGGTTTTCTTCTTCTGAGTGTTTCTGCCACCCACTTTTGGAGCACACTGCTTGCTGCTGTCCTTTCCGGCCAGTCTTATCCTTCAGCCGGCTTCAGGAGACTTCAACAATTCGATTGTAAGGAGCTGGGCTCCTCCGTGCAGACAATGCCAACTCCGGAGGGAGCCAGGAGGGCAGCCAAAGATTCACAGGACTCTGCAGCCCTTCTGCAGCTCACTGGTGTGGAGGGGCACCGAGGCTTCACCTTGGCCTCTGTCTCCAAGTTCACATAAAGGAGGGTCGGTTCCTTCCTCGCTAGATGAGCGTGGAGAGAAACCTCCTTCACAGAAGGGATTATGGAATAATTCAAGTCAGAGCCTTGAACAAGGCAAAGGGTTAGCACCATGAATCTGAAGTGACTGGACATGTGAATTAGTAACCAGTAGGACGAGGAGCTGAAGACAAAAAAAGAAAAAAGGCAAAAAACCAGTTCTCGATTTTCTAAGATGGAAATGCAAGTCTTTCTTCTTCCAAAAGAAAAAAGTCATTGAACCCTTTCCTTGAAAATAAAACTGAAAGGGGCCACATGTTGCAAAGAAGGGTTTTAACCATGATGTCACTACACAATCATGTGTAGCCATCAGTTGTTAAGTGCACTGCAAATAGTTCACACCTTAACAATTATGTTACCAAAGTTCGCAGTTGAGAAATATAGACACACACACACACACACATATATATATATATGTAAGAAAAGAGTAGAGCGTGTGCCAATTGCTCACTGTACTATTGACAATATCACTCTTACAACTGAAAGCATGACTAGGAGAGAGAAGGTGGTGTGACCCTAGATTGCTAGAGTCACAGCAAGAAAAGTTAAGAAAGTGCCATCAGGTCATTTGGACAAAAGAATGCTATATGGCTGTTGGGTTTATAAGAGATCCATTGGAGAAAAACAAGTCACTACATTAAGTTATTTTCCACTTACCTGCATCACCCTCTCCAAGAACACATATTCTAAAATGAGACAAGTTATTACATTAAAAATGACCGGCTCTGGCATTTGGAAAACTACATCAAATAATGAAGTAAAAACTGGGTTACAAACATCCTGGTATCAATTCCAACTACCATCTTTTACCAAACTAAAACTCTAGTGATCACTAATTCACTGGCAATCTAGTGCTCCTCCCATATACAAAATCAACAACTTCCAATGTGTCATAACTTTTTTAAAATTTCCCTAAAGTTTTAGAGGATAATGTAAATATGTCTCCTGGAAAAGTTGAGAAAGATGGAGACACTAGGAAAGGAAAAGATGAAAATACTCCCCTAATCAATGATGTAAAACACAAGGCATGAACAACTGTGAAAAGAATTCTCTATGACATTGATCAAGTCTACTATCTCTACGCCTGGCTCTTTCCTATCAGTCATTTGATACATAAACAAATAGAATAGTGTATTTCATGGGATCAATTCTTTTAGTGGCGTGCTTTCCCTTTGACCACTACATATGCTTTTATGTGTTTGCTTTATTTTCAGGCGGCGTCACATTAGAACACCCTCATCTCGGCAGATCTTTGCCTTAAGGAACTCTACCTCGGCCCTTGATCAACTGTACTCTGTGTTATGGTCAACTCAGAGCCCTACATGGATCAGTGTTTCCTACCGCCTCTCTCCCGTGCGTTGCTCATGTCAGGGAGTATAGTCCACCGAGTGAACAGTAAGCAGTCTTCCCAAAGCATCAGATATGAAAAGGAGGAGACGCGGGGTTGGGTGTGGGACCCCATTCCGTGCCTCAGTGCAGACAAGCTAGAGGTCAATGCATCCCTCCAGAGACTGGGAGAAAAACAGGAGGTTATGAGCACGAGGTTCCCTCTGCAGGCCTTGAAGCAGGGACCTGGAATCAAACTGCTGACACCGTGGATCGTGGTTGGTTTGACAGGGAACTCACGAGGAAGATAAGGACGTGAAATAATGACAATTATAAGAACAGCAGCGAACACTTCTACTGAGCCAAGGACTGCACCCTGAATGTAAACTCTGTGCTGGAACACATCTTAACTCACATGACCCTGAAAACATCCCGACGTAGTCAATGTTGTTCTTTGCACCATTTGCTAGATGAAGAGACTGGGCACAGTGGCTAGAAAACTCAGCCAGGTTACAAAGCGGATAAATGGCCGAGCCCAAGCTCAGTGCTCTTCTGTTATGCTCTTGGACTACAACTCCAAGGGAAGTCTCTAACGACTATCTCCGCTCGCACTGCCAACACCATCGTCCTCCGTGGAGTGGATGGAGGCAGGCGTGGGCAGGGCAGGGAGCCGGGTGTGGCAGGCCGCCAGATCTAAGGTCTGGCACACAGGTTGCCAGGTGGCTCCCTCCTCTGAGGGGGCCCAGCACACGCCCCAGGAGACTTGGCGGCAGGCCCCAGGGCCCTTTCCCCCGGATCTTGTCCACTTGAAAGGGGCCTGGCCCAGGTGGCCGGTCGGGCTGGTTGGCCAGCCTCCTTTGGACAAAGCAGGCGAGCCGAGCCAGCCTTCCAGTCGCCCCCGGCGTGGCACCAGCGCCCTCAGGCCGAGGGCCTCACGCGTGCCCTCCAACGCGGATTTCTCCTCAGAGCCGTGGCCTGGGCACTAGGAAGGCCGGGCCCTCCCGACTCCAGAGATGATGCTGGGACCCGTCGCCGGAAGGGCCTGCCCGTGTGGCAGCGGCTCCCCAAGCCGGCGGCCTGCTGGGGCCTCACTCACTGCTTGGCCATAAGCCTGTCTGGGCCCTTCTGATTCCACAGAGCCTTTCCTCCACCTGGCTGGAGTCGACAAGTGCGGGCGTGGGGTGAGGCCGTGGTTTTGCCTTTCCAGGAAGAAATGAGGCCCGGGCAAAAGCAGCTGGCCGAGGCAGAGCCTCGACCTGGCACCCCAGTCGGCCTTTGGCCACCAGGTCCAGACCACCGCTTCCAAAGAAGGGAAGCGGCCGGCCAGCTGATTGCAAGTGGGGGATGGGAGGGAGACAACAGCTGAAGCCAAGTCCAGCAGGGCGTTGGCGTTCCTTCTTCAGCTGGGACTGGCCTGGCCTGGCGGGCGGGCGGGCGGGGCCTCCACTGAGGACCCCCGAGGCCCGCCCTAGGCCCCGGCGGTGGCGGGTGGCGCATGCGCCCTTGGCCTGAGGGGTTGAACCCAAGCCCACAGGGCACTCAAAGCAGCCGGAGAAAGAAGGGGCCAGGGGAGAGGAAGGCAGGTAGGCGAGGTGGGCAGGGCTCGCCCACCTCTTCTCCTCAGGTCCCCGAGAGAGAAAGAGAGAGAGAGAGAGAGAGAGAGTGAGAGACAGACAGACAGACAGACAGACAGACAGGGAAAGAGTGAGAGATCCCTGACCTCTGAGTATCTGCATCCACCACTGCTGCCAACTCACAGGCCATCCCACTTCCCCCCCTCCATCCCCATCCCCAGGCGCGGGGCCCCCCCCCCTGGGGGCCAGCCACACCACAGAGAGGCCCCTTCGAGGTCACCTCCGTGCTGTCCCTTCCGGGCCTGACCCCACTGCAGGGGAACCGGTTCAGACAATCCAATCGTCTACATGTCCCTCTCCATGACAATTGTCTTCTCCAGTCTCACATGCCCAAACCGCACCCCCAACATCCTCCTTTGTCTGCAGCTGGAGATAGGAGGAGAATCTCCTCTGCCATTGTGTTGAGAGACTCAGTTTCGCGGGTTTCTCCCCTGTACACGTGTTCTTAAGCTGGGTATTATTTTCTCCAGCGAACCTGTCTTGTGAAGGATTTGGCCAGCCATAAGAAGCTTCAGGGAAGAGGCGGAGGGGCTTCTCTCTCCGCCCCCGACAGCCCTGAGCTGGGTCAGTGCCTCAGACCTGGCCAGGGGCAGCCCATCCCCCGGCGCCCTCTCCCGGGGCATCCCAGGAAAGCTTCACAGCCAGCCCCACCCCACTCGCCACTGCCAGGACCATCGGCCTCCCTCGGGAGGACGGGGCAGGACAGGGAACCGGGTGTGGGAGGCCGCCAGATCTCAGCTCTGGCACACAGGCTGCCAGGCTGCTTGGTCCTCTGAGGGGGCCCAGCACACGCCCCAGGAAACTTGGCGGCAGGCCCCGGGGCTCTCTCCTCTGGAACTCGTCCACTTGAAAGGGGCCTGGCCCAGGTGGCTGGCTCGACCGGTTGGAAAGATATCTTTTTCTTCTCTGAGAGACTGTTGCTTGTCATCTCCTGGACATGAGATGACAGACGATTGTTCCCATTTCCCTTTCTACTTGAAACCTGATGGATACATTGCCCACTGCCTTTAGAGACTGCAGGTCTTTCTGAAACTCTTTTCAGTGCGCTGGCTTACTTCAGCATCATTTCATTGTTCCATCCGAAATTCCTTTCAGTTGGATCTATTTTCCTTTCTAATCCTTTCGCATACCTAGATATTTAAAAGCTGCTCAAATCTGTAGTGGAGAAAAGTTGGGTTACAACTCTTTGAGACAGCATGTAAACCCAAATTTTAGGGTTTCTACACAAAACGTCTCTGCCATGTTTCTAGCAGCTCTCCTTCCATATATTTTCCTCCAGGACTTCCTGTGACAAAATTGCCTTTCTAAAAGCCAGTCCTCTGTTCACTCTCTTGGCCAGTCACGTTTCCATAGAAAGAAAAAGGACTGGATTTTCCAAAGATGCAACAAGAATGATCAAGTCCTGATTCACACCTAGACATCCTGCTCCTGTTCTCCATGAATTGTAAAATTGAAGTTAATTATCTCCTTCATTTTGTCTAAATCTATTGGGTCACTTTGGCACTGAGCCCCTAAGCTGGTCCACAGCCTGCTTCAGCAGACACCAAACTCTCTCTCAAGTGCTTGCATGCGTGTGCTGAGTAGGTATTGTATTTATTTAGATCGTATTCAACAAAAGATCTTCACGGATTCACTCAAGTACTTAAGTATCTACTATGTGCCCAAAGGTCTTGAAATGTTGGGGGTCTGCAAGGAAGACAGATATGCCTAAACAGATAAATTACACTACTGAAATCATTTGAATGAAAGAGATGTGAATAAACTGCCGTGGGACTCCGGGCAAAGAACCCCCATGGGTGGACCTACAACTAAGACATACAGCTCTGTCCTGGGGCTCTGAGGAGAAAAACAACCACCATGGGGGGTGGACAGGCTCTGTACCATCTAAGGAAAGGAAAAGGAAGGGAGAGAAGATAAAGAGAAAACAAGAGAAACGGAAAGGTTTTCTTCTTCTGAGTGTTTCTGCCACCCACTTTTGGAGCACACTGCTTGCTGCTGTCCTTTCCGGCCAGTCTTATCCTTCAGCCGGCTTCAGGAGACTTCAACAATTCGATTGTAAGGAGCTGGGCTCCTCCGTGCAGACAATGCCAACTCCGGAGGGAGCCAGGAGGGCAGCCAAAGATTCACAGGACTCTGCAGCCCTTCTGCAGCTCACTGGTGTGGAGGGGCACCGAGGCTTCACCTTGGCCTCTGTCTCCAAGTTCACATAAAGGAGGGTCGGTTCCTTCCTCGCTAGATGAGCGTGGAGAGAAACCTCCTTCACAGAAGGGATTATGGAATAATTCAAGTCAGAGCCTTGAACAAGGCAAAGGGTTAGCACCATGAATCTGAAGTGACTGGACATGTGAATTAGTAACCAGTAGGACGAGGAGCTGAAGACAAAAAAAGAAAAAAGGCAAAAAACCAGTTCTCGATTTTCTAAGATGGAAATGCAAGTCTTTCTTCTTCCAAAAGAAAAAAGTCATTGAACCCTTTCCTTGAAAATAAAACTGAAAGGGGCCACATGTTGCAAAGAAGGGTTTTAACCATGATGTCACTACACAATCATGTGTAGCCATCAGTTGTTAAGTGCACTGCAAATAGTTCACACCTTAACAATTATGTTACCAAAGTTCGCAGTTGAGAAATATAGACACACACACACACACACATATATATATATATGTAAGAAAAGAGTAGAGCGTGTGCCAATTGCTCACTGTACTATTGACAATATCACTCTTACAACTGAAAGCATGACTAGGAGAGAGAAGGTGGTGTGACCCTAGATTGCTAGAGTCACAGCAAGAAAAGTTAAGAAAGTGCCATCAGGTCATTTGGACAAAAGAATGCTATATGGCTGTTGGGTTTATAAGAGATCCATTGGAGAAAAACAAGTCACTACATTAAGTTATTTTCCACTTACCTGCATCACCCTCTCCAAGAACACATATTCTAAAATGAGACAAGTTATTACATTAAAAATGACCGGCTCTGGCATTTGGAAAACTACATCAAATAATGAAGTAAAAACTGGGTTACAAACATCCTGGTATCAATTCCAACTACCATCTTTTACCAAACTAAAACTCTAGTGATCACTAATTCACTGGCAATCTAGTGCTCCTCCCATATACAAAATCAACAACTTCCAATGTGTCATAACTTTTTTAAAATTTCCCTAAAGTTTTAGAGGATAATGTAAATATGTCTCCTGGAAAAGTTGAGAAAGATGGAGACACTAGGAAAGGAAAAGATGAAAATACTCCCCTAATCAATGATGTAAAACACAAGGCATGAACAACTGTGAAAAGAATTCTCTATGACATTGATCAAGTCTACTATCTCTACGCCTGGCTCTTTCCTATCAGTCATTTGATACATAAACAAATAGAATAGTGTATTTCATGGGATCAATTCTTTTAGTGGCGTGCTTTCCCTTTGACCACTACATATGCTTTTATGTGTTTGCTTTATTTTCAGGCGGCGTCACATTAGAACACCCTCATCTCGGCAGATCTTTGCCTTAAGGAACTCTACCTCGGCCCTTGATCAACTGTACTCTGTGTTATGGTCAACTCAGAGCCCTACATGGATCAGTGTTTCCTACCGCCTCTCTCCCGTGCGTTGCTCATGTCAGGGAGTATAGTCCACCGAGTGAACAGTAAGCAGTCTTCCCAAAGCATCAGATATGAAAAGGAGGAGACGCGGGGTTGGGTGTGGGACCCCATTCCGTGCCTCAGTGCAGACAAGCTAGAGGTCAATGCATCCCTCCAGAGACTGGGAGAAAAACAGGAGGTTATGAGCACGAGGTTCCCTCTGCAGGCCTTGAAGCAGGGACCTGGAATCAAACTGCTGACACCGTGGATCGTGGTTGGTTTGACAGGGAACTCACGAGGAAGATAAGGACGTGAAATAATGACAATTATAAGAACAGCAGCGAACACTTCTACTGAGCCAAGGACTGCACCCTGAATGTAAACTCTGTGCTGGAACACATCTTAACTCACATGACCCTGAAAACATCCCGACGTAGTCAATGTTGTTCTTTGCACCATTTGCTAGATGAAGAGACTGGGCACAGTGGCTAGAAAACTCAGCCAGGTTACAAAGCGGATAAATGGCCGAGCCCAAGCTCAGTGCTCTTCTGTTATGCTCTTGGACTACAACTCCAAGGGAAGTCTCTAACGACTATCTCCGCTCGCACTGCCAACACCATCGTCCTCCGTGGAGTGGATGGAGGCAGGCGTGGGCAGGGCAGGGAGCCGGGTGTGGCAGGCCGCCAGATCTAAGGTCTGGCACACAGGTTGCCAGGTGGCTCCCTCCTCTGAGGGGGCCCAGCACACGCCCCAGGAGACTTGGCGGCAGGCCCCAGGGCCCTTTCCCCCGGATCTTGTCCACTTGAAAGGGGCCTGGCCCAGGTGGCCGGTCGGGCTGGTTGGCCAGCCTCCTTTGGACAAAGCAGGCGAGCCGAGCCAGCCTTCCAGTCGCCCCCGGCGTGGCACCAGCGCCCTCAGGCCGAGGGCCTCACGCGTGCCCTCCAACGCGGATTTCTCCTCAGAGCCGTGGCCTGGGCACTAGGAAGGCCGGGCCCTCCCGACTCCAGAGATGATGCTGGGACCCGTCGCCGGAAGGGCCTGCCCGTGTGGCAGCGGCTCCCCAAGCCGGCGGCCTGCTGGGGCCTCACTCACTGCTTGGCCATAAGCCTGTCTGGGCCCTTCTGATTCCACAGAGCCTTTCCTCCACCTGGCTGGAGTCGACAAGTGCGGGCGTGGGGTGAGGCCGTGGTTTTGCCTTTCCAGGAAGAAATGAGGCCCGGGCAAAAGCAGCTGGCCGAGGCAGAGCCTCGACCTGGCACCCCAGTCGGCCTTTGGCCACCAGGTCCAGACCACCGCTTCCAAAGAAGGGAAGCGGCCGGCCAGCTGATTGCAAGTGGGGGATGGGAGGGAGACAACAGCTGAAGCCAAGTCCAGCAGGGCGTTGGCGTTCCTTCTTCAGCTGGGACTGGCCTGGCCTGGCGGGCGGGCGGGCGGGGCCTCCACTGAGGACCCCCGAGGCCCGCCCTAGGCCCCGGCGGTGGCGGGTGGCGCATGCGCCCTTGGCCTGAGGGGTTGAACCCAAGCCCACAGGGCACTCAAAGCAGCCGGAGAAAGAAGGGGCCAGGGGAGAGGAAGGCAGGTAGGCGAGGTGGGCAGGGCTCGCCCACCTCTTCTCCTCAGGTCCCCGAGAGAGAAAGAGAGAGAGAGAGAGAGAGAGAGTGAGAGACAGACAGACAGACAGACAGACAGACAGGGAAAGAGTGAGAGATCCCTGACCTCTGAGTATCTGCATCCACCACTGCTGCCAACTCACAGGCCATCCCACTTCCCCCCCTCCATCCCCATCCCCAGGCGCGGGGCCCCCCCCCCTGGGGGCCAGCCACACCACAGAGGGCCCCCTTCGAGGTCACCTCCGTGCTGTCCCTTCCGGGCCTGACCCCACTGCAGGGGAACCGGTTCAGACAATCCAATCGTCTACATGTCCCTCTCCATGACAATTGTCTTCTCCAGTCTCACATGCCCAAACCGCACCCCCAACATCCTCCTTTGTCTGCAGCTGGAGATAGGAGGAGAATCTCCTCTGCCATTGTGTTGAGAGACTCAGTTTCGCGGGTTTCTCCCCTGTACACGTGTTCTTAAGCTGGGTATTATTTTCTCCAGCGAACCTGTCTTGTGAAGGATTTGGCCAGCCATAAGAAGCTTCAGGGAAGAGGCGGAGGGGCTTCTCTCTCCGCCCCCGACAGCCCTGAGCTGGGTCAGTGCCTCAGACCTGGCCAGGGGCAGCCCATCCCCCGGCGCCCTCTCCCGGGGCATCCCAGGAAAGCTTCACAGCCAGCCCCACCCCACTCGCCACTGCCAGGACCATCGGCCTCCCTCGGGAGGACGGGGCAGGACAGGGAACCGGGTGTGGGAGGCCGCCAGATCTCAGCTCTGGCACACAGGCTGCCAGGCTGCTTGGTCCTCTGAGGGGGCCCAGCACACGCCCCAGGAAACTTGGCGGCAGGCCCCGGGGCTCTCTCCTCTGGAACTCGTCCACTTGAAAGGGGCCTGGCCCAGGTGGCTGGCTCGACCGGTTGGAAAGATATCTTTTTCTTCTCTGAGAGACTGTTGCTTGTGTGGGAGATCAAAATTTGGCCACCCTGAAATATGTCTCTTTACCTTGATTGTTTTCTCTGAAGGACATTTGACCTCCCCCACTAACTGCCTAAAGAATTTGACATGGTGGCTCCTTTCTGGAACAGATCTTCCATCTGATGGCTGTAATATAATGTATAATAGATGTTACAATAGGAAAGGCACCAACAAGCCCATCTTATCAGAAATTCTGTCTCTGGCCACATTCTTTGGATGGCCCTGCAAGGAGTTGCCAGACAATCATTTACATTTATAAGGGAAATCTCCATTTGTAAAGGTATCTCCCTCTCTGTCTTGGGAAGAGGGGGGATGACCTCATTTCTAGAAACTTATCAATGTGGAAGGTGAGGTCTTAAATCTGCATAATAACCTTACCCTTGTTTACAGTGCTTTAGTGGTAATCTCCTGTAACTGACTCCCCCACCCCCAAAATCCTCCTTTGTTATTGGCTGAAAATGATATTTAAGACGAGAATTTCTGCTATTGTGTTGAGAAACGCAGTGTCCCTGCTTTCTCCCATGTATACATGTTATTAAACTTGGTATTATTTTCTCCTGCTAACCTGTCTTGTTGATTATTTGGCCAGCCAGAAGAACCTTAAGGGAAAGGGCAGAGGGAGATTAGCCCTCTTCCCCCGACAGTTTTGGCGAGCCAGCCAGGAGAAGCACTGGCTGGTAAGTTGCCTTCTCTGGTTGGAAGACCTGCCTTCTCCCTGGACTACTGCAGATGATGAGATACGGGAACGCCTGACGAAAGCCGGCAAAAGGTAAGACTTCTTACCACGTCAGCATCCCGGAATCTCTATCTGCGGAGTCCGGCGGAAGGAAGTGGTGAGAATTTTTTCTCTTTCTAAATTTAGATTGGCAGGAGAAAATATTTGGGAAACTAGTTTCTTGGGCTTTTAGTGACTCTTGGTTTAAATTTGGTAGAGTACTCTTGGTTTTTGATCTTGATCCCTTTTCCTCCCAGAGATAGTCTCTGTTTTTCTCTTTTGTCTGTGTCTTTTGTCGTAAGAAGGAAATACCATAGGGTAGGACGCAGGCATAGGCCCTATAAGCCTGCTGTCCCGGCCGGCCCCACAGACTGGTGAGTTTGCGGGTCTCACCAGACTGGCGTCTACAAACTTTGCTGTGGGTTATTATGCACATGAAGTGAATGTCATTGCCAAGGGCATCTTGGAAGCCAAAAAGGCCATAAATTTAAGTGGGCGCGGGTCGAGCAGTTAAGAGCCATTAGGGCGCTCGCCACTTTCAGAAGACTCCCGTGTCAGGATAAGTTGGGTCACGGAACGGGGTAGATGACACAGGTCCCCCGCCAACTGCAAGAAAATGTCCATGCAACGACGAGGTACTCTGTAAAAGCACACAGTCCCCAAACCCGCGGCACCTCCCCCTCTAGGTATTATTCTGGCTCCAAGAGACCTAAGGCGTGACTAAAGCTGTCATTGTGCACAGAAAAAAAAAAAAAAAAAAAACGGATGAGGTTTTTCCTTCTGTCTTGTTCTGTGTCCTGAGAAAACTTGGCTTTGTGACCAGTGAGAATATTCTCCTTGGTCTCCACCATACGGAAGGTGCATTTACCGGGGTGCACCTTGGTGGCCAGTCGAGTAGACTGGGGTTCCGAACTGTCTCTTTGTCCGGCTGTGCCAAGTTCTCAGGGGAGTTTGTCATAAAGGGCCCAGTCCATAAGGGCTTTTGTCGTCTTAACCTTCGTTGCTTGTTAGTGCTGAAAAAATCCCATTCCAGTATCGCCCGCCCGGTGTCACAGATTAGCGGGTCTGTGACTGGAGGCGTCCCACACTATTGTGGGAGACCGGAGACACCCTTTTATCCTTACCGCCTGTGCAACGAAGGTCTTTACTGTCTCTGAATATCTTTGGGAGTGAATTCTGTGGATCATGGGGGCTACATCATCTGCGCCCTCACCAGGGACGCCTCTTGCGTCCATGGTAGATTTATTCTAAGCGTGGAAAGTTACCTCCGGGTCTTTCCTTAAAAAGGCTTATTGGTTCGAGTCACTATTGGAATAAATATACAAATGAAGATCCTACTCGTCAATGGCCAGACGACGGATCCTTTGAATTGGAAAAACTTCTAAATTGGGGGAAAAAAAAAATGTTTTGAGAGCTCTCACATAATTGCTTAATTGGTACCTAAGAATTAAGGCCAGAAAAAGGAAGGAAAAAATTTGACTAGTCTTAAGACCTTGACTCAGGTTACAATTAAATTGAAAACATGTAAAAGTGTAAGTGTTGATAAGATTATAAAGGTTGGAATGTTTGAGCTAATTTTATACAAAGAGGTTACATCAACTTTGCCTGAGTATGTTTTAAAATGTCTGACTGGAAATGCTTCTCTTGTCCAAAGTTAGAAGACCAAGACCTATTGATAAAAATCTTAATGATAATTATGTTTAAAGGTATAAGAGGTGACGAAATTTACATGAAATTTTGTAAAAAAAAAACTGATGTTATTTCTATTACAGAACTGGTTAACAAAAATAATAATTTAAACGATGGCTAATTTTATCTGAAGTCTTATAAAGTCTTATAGGCAATCTAAATAATTATTGGGAACAAGTAAATAGTTGTGATAAAGATGAATGTTGGATGAACTTTAAGCAATAATTATGTGTTATGTTGGTTACAGCTTCCAAACTCTTTGGTGACTTAAAACTTGAGAGTTTTGCTAAGTTTTATGACAAAAATTCTCTGAGTATCATCATTTCCAAATAAGATAAGATATTAGACATTGATTGCTAAATGTACATTTGTCTACTTTTGGCTTTTCATTACAGGAAAACTAAAAGGTGTTTTGGGTCTATTGGTAAACATGTGTTTTATTAAAAGATTATACTATAAAGTAACATATTTCTAAAAGTTATGAAGTGTTTATAAATTTTCCAAGCCACAAGATACTAATGTAAAAGAAAGTTTACAATTGTTTACTTAGTTTTTACTTACAAATTAAGGTTTCTAAGGGGTAAAATTCCTAATTAGTATATGTGATTGAAGCTACTAAAAATTAAGAAAAATATGTCTGTGTGCAAGGAAAGTAAGATGTATAAAGGTACAAAGAATGAAAATGTTTTGTTTGGTCGATTAAGAAAGATAAAGTTGTCCTCAAGTACTAGGAGGGAAAAGAAAGACATGGGACAAATTCTGAATGTAAAAAAAAAGTTATAGAAGGTTTGTGGAAGAGGAATTCTGGAAAAGGAGTTTTATGCATGGTCAAGTTGGCTAAGATTAAAATGAATTTAATTAAGTAAATGAGTTTTAATAGCAGAAATAAGCTGGTGCAAAATTAAAATTTGGTCTTCTGTCTCTTAAAAAAATAATTTGCTTAAACTTGATAAAGAGGTTACAAAAGATTTTTCTTTACCTTTGAGTAAGTCTACCTAAAAGACAGAAAAAAAAAAACTGTTAAAATAATTTCCTACGTTCAAAAGACTGAGGTCTCTCTATTAAGGCTTTTTGGACTGTTAATGCTATGTTTGCTTTGACTGTTTATATTTTTGACAAGCTCCCCCAAAATTCATATCTTAAAGTCTTTTTTTTTAACTTTTATTTCTTTGAGAATTTTCAAAGGGCCCTGGAACTTCTCAAAGAAATTTGCTCTCTTCCTATAAGGGGAAAGATACTAGACTTATTAGCCTTATTCAATATGTTCAATTACATGGAAAGCATTGTCAAACAAGTGATGATAAGCCTGCTTAGGTGCTATTATGTGGACAAATGTTATTGATATAGGTGTTTTAAAATTGTATAACATTACTGAAATTCTGATCTGTCCTGGTTATCAGTCATAATTCTGGTTATTATTATTTTAAAGTGTTGTATGTCACAAAATTAACCAAATTTCCTTGTCAATTGCCATTTTGAGGTCTTATTGTTTACAGACTTATTTCTTTGCTCTAATGCTTTTGCAAAATGTTTCGACTTCAGAAAAATTCATGGAAAGGACTCTGACATTTACACTGGAGTACAGGTTTCTGACAAACTTTCTGATCATAAAACTGAACTTGGTAAAATATTACAGAAATCCGATGGAGAAACTGATGACTTCATAAAGCCACTAACAAAAAGAGTGGTATCAAGAATGGATTACACAGGACTGAATAAACTGATAAGGATGCTTATAATTTTTATGATTTTTCATTTGAAGTATTGCTGAATTTTTAATGTTTTGTTTTTTCAGATTTAAAAAAAACTTTTTCTCTTTTCTCCCGAGATAGCTATGACTTACAGCAATTTGGTAAATGATATTTTTTTTATAAGTAAAATTAAAATATTTATCTTTTTCTCTCTATCTGATCCCTCCAGGATTTGGAAACTCTTAGTGAGTGAATATTGTTGTTTTCATGGCAATATAGTTATTTGCATAAGTTCAATAAGAATCTGTTCTCCTTATAACAGGACACAATTGAAAACACTGGGTCTGTTACCAAGGTTGTGACTGGAACATCATGTTTGCAATATAACCATACAGCTTTTGAGAAATGAAGATTGGACTTTATGGAATAAAGCCACGTGGAAATATTGGCCTGGTACCTTTATGTTCCAAGCAGCACTTACCAAGATAAGTAAAGAATGTCACTTATCTGGCAGGTACAAGGAACCTCGAAATATTTTGGGGGAACCTCGGAAGAGAGGAATTCACCCAAATCTGTAGGTATTGCAGGCAACGTCTGATGATAAAATCCTTGGCTTGGCTTTCCTGGCCTCGAGAGACCTTTAAAGTTCAATCTGAGATTCCTTATAAAAAGTTCCAACAAAGCAGATTTAAAAGAGCCTATGTGATCAACTGCTATTCTTGCTGTACTTATGTAAATAATTGGGCCAACTCTATTGGATCTAGACTTATTTTGCAAACTAGTTAGTTTTAATTTGGCTATCTTAATAAAAATGAGGGTGATATTAGAGAGAAAAATTATATTTCAGTAAAAACTATTTAAGTATAAGTTTGCGGATATTAGATCCTAGTTTTGTTGTCTTTTGAGGTTTTTGTTTTATATCTGTTGACTGGACTGGATCCTGATTTCTTCTAGTCTCCTGAAATATCTGGCTACAGATGTCCAAACTAACGTTTTTGATTTTTTTTCCATCATTTTCATTTGAAATCACTGAAAACTGAACCTGCCCTTTTTCCTGAAGCCTTACAAACTGAAGCTGATAGACTTGATATAAACTTGAGATGACCTGACGACACCATCCGAGACATTTTAAACTGCAAAAGATGCTTTGACGCTGACATCTAAAATTCTTCTTCACTGGCTGTCCTCTGAACTCAAAAACTGCTTTACAACTTGCTCCAACCATTAACCTTGTTTTTCTTTTATAGAAATGCTTCTATTAAATACTTGATTGCTGGCTTCCACAATATAGGCGTGACCTTGAGAGCCCACCTGCATCACCACCTACCTTCCAAAAGGAACTTAATTGAACTGATCTATTATCAGGACTAAGAAATGTGTTCAGTGAGATAAAACAATCTACCAACTCAGCTTCTGGACTATGAAACTTCTTTAAGTTTCAAAAGGACTGTGAAACTTTTAGTTTCAAAGGCGGGACTGTGGGAGATCAAAATTTGGCCACCCTGAAATATATCTCTTTACCTTGATTGTTTTCTCTGAAGGACATTTGACCTCCCCCACTAACTGCCTAAAGAATTTGACATGGTGGCTCCTTCCTGGAACAGATCTTCCATCTGATGGCTGTAATATAATGTAAAATAGATGTTACAATAGGAAAGGCACCAACAAGCCCATCTTATCAGAAATTCTGTCTCTGGCCACATTCTTTGGATGGCCCTGCAAGGAGTTGCCAGACAATCATTTACATTTATAAGGGAAATCTCCATTTGTAAAGGTATCTCCCTCTCTGTCTTGGGAAGAGGGGGGATGACCTCATTTCTAGAAACTTATCAATGTGGAAGGTGAGGTCTTAAATCTGCATAATAACCTTACCCTTGTTTACAGTGCTTTAGTGGTAATCTCCTGTAACTGACTCCCCCACCCCCAAAATCCTCCTTTGTTATTGGCTGAAAATGATATTTAAGACGAGAATTTCTGCTATTGTGTTGAGAAACGCAGTGTCCCTGCTTTCTCCCATGTATACATGTTATTAAACTTGGTATTATTTTCTCCTGCTAACCTGTCTTGTTGATTATTTGGCCAGCCAGAAGAACCTTAAGGGAAAGGGCAGAGGGAGATCCTCCCTCTTCCCCCGACACTTGTCATCTAATGGACATGAGATGACAGACGATTGTTCCCATTTCCCTTTCTACTTGAAACCTGATGGATACATTGCCCACTGCCTTTAGAGACTGCAGGTCTTTCTGAAACTCTTTTCAGTGCGCTGGCTTACTTCAGCATCATTTCATTGTTCCATCCGAAATTCCTTTCAGTTGGATCTATTTTCCTTTCTAATCCTTTCGCATACCTAGATATTTAAAAGCTGCTCAAATCTGTAGTGGAGAAAAGTTGGGTTACAACTCTTTGAGACAGCATGTAAACCCAAATTTTAGGGTTTCTACACAAAACGTCTCTGCCATGTTTCTAGCAGCTCTCCTTCCATATATTTTCCTCCAGGACTTCCTGTGACAAAATTGCCTTTCTAAAAGCCAGTCCTCTGTTCACTCTCTTGGCCAGTCACGTTTCCATAGAAAGAAAAAGGACTGGATTTTCCAAAGATGCAACAAGAATGATCAAGTCCTGATTCACACCTAGACATCCTGCTCCTGTTCTCCATGAATTGTAAAATTGAAGTTAATTATCTCCTTCATTTTGTCTAAATCTATTGGGTCACTTTGGCACTGAGCCCCTAAGCTGGTCCACAGCCTGCTTCAGCAGACACCAAACTCTCTCTCAAGTGCTTGCATGCGTGTGCTGAGTAGGTATTGTATTTATTTAGATCGTATTCAACAAAAGATCTTCACGGATTCACTCAAGTACTTAAGTATCTACTATGTGCCCAAAGGTCTTGAAATGTTGGGGGTCTGCAAGGAAGACAGATATGCCTAAACAGATAAATTACACTACTGAAATCATTTGAATGAAAGAGATGTGAATAAACTGCCGTGGGACTCCGGGCAAAGAACCCCCATGGGTGGACCTACAACTAAGACATACAGCTCTGTCCTGGGGCTCTGAGGAGAAAAACAACCACCATGGGGGGTGGACAGGCTCTGTACCATCTAAGGAAAGGAAAAGGAAGGGAGAGAAGATAAAGAGAAAACAAGAGAAACGGAAAGGTTTTCTTCTTCTGAGTGTTTCTGCCACCCACTTTTGGAGCACACTGCTTGCTGCTGTCCTTTCCGGCCAGTCTTATCCTTCAGCCGGCTTCAGGAGACTTCAACAATTCGATTGTAAGGAGCTGGGCTCCTCCGTGCAGACAATGCCAACTCCGGAGGGAGCCAGGAGGGCAGCCAAAGATTCACAGGACTCTGCAGCCCTTCTGCAGCTCACTGGTGTGGAGGGGCACCGAGGCTTCACCTTGGCCTCTGTCTCCAAGTTCACATAAAGGAGGGTCGGTTCCTTCCTCGCTAGATGAGCGTGGAGAGAAACCTCCTTCACAGAAGGGATTATGGAATAATTCAAGTCAGAGCCTTGAACAAGGCAAAGGGTTAGCACCATGAATCTGAAGTGACTGGACATGTGAATTAGTAACCAGTAGGACGAGGAGCTGAAGACAAAAAAAGAAAAAAGGCAAAAAACCAGTTCTCGATTTTCTAAGATGGAAATGCAAGTCTTTCTTCTTCCAAAAGAAAAAAGTCATTGAACCCTTTCCTTGAAAATAAAACTGAAAGGGGCCACATGTTGCAAAGAAGGGTTTTAACCATGATGTCACTACACAATCATGTGTAGCCATCAGTTGTTAAGTGCACTGCAAATAGTTCACACCTTAACAATTATGTTACCAAAGTTCGCAGTTGAGAAATATAGACACACACACACACACACACATATATATATGTAAGAAAAGAGTAGAGCGTGTGCCAATTGCTCACTGTACTATTGACAATATCACTCTTACAACTGAAAGCATGACTAGGAGAGAGAAGGTGGTGTGACCCTAGATTGCTAGAGTCACAGCAAGAAAAGTTAAGAAAGTGCCATCAGGTCATTTGGACAAAAGAATGCTATATGGCTGTTGGGTTTATAAGAGATCCATTGGAGAAAAACAAGTCACTACATTAAGTTATTTTCCACTTACCTGCATCACCCTCTCCAAGAACACATATTCTAAAATGAGACAAGTTATTACATTAAAAATGACCGGCTCTGGCATTTGGAAAACTACATCAAATAATGAAGTAAAAACTGGGTTACAAACATCCTGGTATCAATTCCAACTACCATCTTTTACCAAACTAAAACTCTAGTGATCACTAATTCACTGGCAATCTAGTGCTCCTCCCATATACAAAATCAACAACTTCCAATGTGTCATAACTTTTTTAAAATTTCCCTAAAGTTTTAGAGGATAATGTAAATATGTCTCCTGGAAAAGTTGAGAAAGATGGAGACACTAGGAAAGGAAAAGATGAAAATACTCCCCTAATCAATGATGTAAAACACAAGGCATGAACAACTGTGAAAAGAATTCTCTATGACATTGATCAAGTCTACTATCTCTACGCCTGGCTCTTTCCTATCAGTCATTTGATACATAAACAAATAGAATAGTGTATTTCATGGGATCAATTCTTTTAGTGGCGTGCTTTCCCTTTGACCACTACATATGCTTTTATGTGTTTGCTTTATTTTCAGGCGGCGTCACATTAGAACACCCTCATCTCGGCAGATCTTTGCCTTAAGGAACTCTACCTCGGCCCTTGATCAACTGTACTCTGTGTTATGGTCAACTCAGAGCCCTACATGGATCAGTGTTTCCTACCGCCTCTCTCCCGTGCGTTGCTCATGTCAGGGAGTATAGTCCACCGAGTGAACAGTAAGCAGTCTTCCCAAAGCATCAGATATGAAAAGGAGGAGACGCGGGGTTGGGTGTGGGACCCCATTCCGTGCCTCAGTGCAGACAAGCTAGAGGTCAATGCATCCCTCCAGAGACTGGGAGAAAAACAGGAGGTTATGAGCACGAGGTTCCCTCTGCAGGCCTTGAAGCAGGGACCTGGAATCAAACTGCTGACACCGTGGATCGTGGTTGGTTTGACAGGGAACTCACGAGGAAGATAAGGACGTGAAATAATGATAATTATAAGAACAGCAGCGAACACTTCTACTGAGCCAAGGACTGCACCCTGAATGTAAACTCTGTGCTGGAACATATCTTAACTCACATGACCCTGAAAGCATCCCGACGTAGTCAATGTTGTTCTTTGCACCATTTGCTAGATGAAGAGACTGGGCACAGTGGCTAGAAAACTCAGCCAGGTTACAAAGCGGATAAATGGCCGAGCCCAAGCTCAGTGCTCTTCTGTTATGCTCTTGGACTACAACTCCAAGGGAAGTCTCTAACGACTATCTCCGCTCGCACTGCCAACACCATCGTCCCCCGTGGAGTGGATGGAGGCAGGCGTGGGCAGGGCAGGGAGCCGGGTGTGGCAGGCCGCCAGATCTAAGGTCTGGCACACAGGTTGCCAGGTGTCTCCCTCCTCTGAGGGGGCCCAGCACACGCCCCAGGAGACTTGGCGGCAGGCCCCAGGGCCCTTTCCCCCGGATCTTGTCCACTTGAAAGGGGCCTGGCCCAGGTGGCCGGTCGGGCTGGTTGGCCAGCCTCCTTTGGACAAAGCAGGCGAGCCGAGCCAGCCTTCCAGTCGCCCCCGGCGTGGCACCAGCGCCCTCAGGCCGAGGGCCTCACGCGTGCCCTCCAACGCGGATTTCTCCTCAGAGCCGTGGCCTGGGCACTAGGAAGGCCGGGCCCTCCCGACTCCAGAGATGATGCTGGGACCCGTCGCCGGAAGGGCCTGCCCGTGTGGCAGCGGCTCCCCAAGCCGGCGGCCTGCTGGGGCCTCACTCACTGCTTGGCCATAAGCCTGTCTGGGCCCTTCTGATTCCACAGAGCCTTTCCTCCACCTGGCTGGAGTCGACAAGTGCGGGCGTGGGGTGAGGCCGTGGTTTTGCCTTTCCAGGAAGAAATGAGGCCCGGGCAAAAGCAGCTGGCCGAGGCAGAGCCTCGACCTGGCACCCCAGTCGGCCTTTGGCCACCAGGTCCAGACCACCGCTTCCAAAGAAGGGAAGCGGCCGGCCAGCTGATTGCAAGTGGGGGATGGGAGGGAGACAACAGCTGAAGCCAAGTCCAGCAGGGCGTTGGCGTTCCTTCTTCAGCTGGGACTGGCCTGGCCTGGCGGGCGGGCGGGCGGGGCCTCCACTGAGGACCCCCGAGGCCCGCCCTAGGCCCCGGCGGTGGCGGGTGGCGCATGCGCCCTTGGCCTGAGGGGTTGAACCCAAGCCCACAGGGCACTCAAAGCAGCCGGAGAAAGAAGGGGCCAGGGGAGAGGAAGGCAGGTAGGCGAGGTGGGCAGGGCTCGCCCACCTCTTCTCCTCAGGTCCCTGAGAGAGAAAGAGAGAGAGAGAGAGAGAGAGAGTGAGAGACAGACAGACAGACAGACAGACAGGGAAAGAGTGAGAGATCCCTGACCTCTGAGTATCTGCATCCACCACTGCTGCCAACTCACAGGCCATCCCACTTCCCCCCCTCCATCCCCATCCCCAGGCGCGGGCCCCCCCCCCTGGGGGCCAGCCACACCACAGAGAGGCCCCTTCGAGGTCACCTCCGTGCTGTCCCTTCCGGGCCTGACCCCACTGCAGGGGAACCGGTTCAGACAATCCAATCGTCTACATGTCCCTCTCCATGACAATTGTCTTCTCCAGTCTCACATGCCCAAACCGCACCCCCAACATCCTCCTTTGTCTGCAGCTGGAGATAGGAGGAGAATCTCCTCTGCCATTGTGTTGAGAGACTCAGTTTCGCGGGTTTCTCCCCTGTACACGTGTTCTTAAGCTGGGTATTATTTTCTCCAGCGAACCTGTCTTGTGAAGGATTTGGCCAGCCATAAGAAGCTTCAGGGAAGAGGCGGAGGGGCTTCTCTCTCCGCCCCCGACAGCCCTGAGCTGGGTCAGTGCCTCAGACCTGGCCAGGGGCAGCCCATCCCCCGGCGCCCTCTCCCGGGGCATCCCAGGAAAGCTTCACAGCCAGCCCCACCCCACTCGCCACTGCCAGGACCATCGGCCTCCCTCGGGAGGACGGGGCAGGACAGGGAACCGGGTGTGGGAGGCCGCCAGATCTCAGCTCTGGCACACAGGCTGCCAGGCTGCTTGGTCCTCTGAGGGGGCCCAGCACACGCCCCAGGAAACTTGGCGGCAGGCCCCGGGGCTCTCTCCTCTGGAACTCGTCCACTTGAAAGGGGCCTGGCCCAGGTGGCTGGCTCGACCGGTTGGAAAGATATCTTTTTCTTCTCTGAGAGACTGTTGCTTGTCATCTCCTGGACATGAGATGACAGACGATTGTTCCCATTTCCCTTTCTACTTGAAACCTGATGGATACATTGCCCACTGCCTTTAGAGACTGCAGGTCTTTCTGAAACTCTTTTCAGTGCGCTGGCTTACTTCAGCATCATTTCATTGTTCCATCCGAAATTCCTTTCAGTTGGATCTATTTTCCTTTCTAATCCTTTCGCATACCTAGATATTTAAAAGCTGCTCAAATCTGTAGTGGAGAAAAGTTGGGTTACAACTCTTTGAGACAGCATGTAAACCCAAATTTTAGGGTTTCTACACAAAACGTCTCTGCCATGTTTCTAGCAGCTCTCCTTCCATATATTTTCCTCCAGGACTTCCTGTGACAAAATTGCCTTTCTAAAAGCCAGTCCTCTGTTCACTCTCTTGGCCAGTCACGTTTCCATAGAAAGAAAAAGGACTGGATTTTCCAAAGATGCAACAAGAATGATCAAGTCCTGATTCACACCTAGACATCCTGCTCCTGTTCTCCATGAATTGTAAAATTGAAGTTAATTATCTCCTTCATTTTGTCTAAATCTATTGGGTCACTTTGGCACTGAGCCCCTAAGCTGGTCCACAGCCTGCTTCAGCAGACACCAAACTCTCTCTCAAGTGCTTGCATGCGTGTGCTGAGTAGGTATTGTATTTATTTAGATCGTATTCAACAAAAGATCTTCACGGATTCACTCAAGTACTTAAGTATCTACTATGTGCCCAAAGGTCTTGAAATGTTGGGGGTCTGCAAGGAAGACAGATATGCCTAAACAGATAAATTACACTACTGAAATCATTTGAATGAAAGAGATGTGAATAAACTGCCGTGGGACTCCGGGCAAAGAACCCCCATGGGTGGACCTACAACTAAGACATACAGCTCTGTCCTGGGGCTCTGAGGAGAAAAACAACCACCATGGGGGGTGGACAGGCTCTGTACCATCTAAGGAAAGGAAAAGGAAGGGAGAGAAGATAAAGAGAAAACAAGAGAAACGGAAAGGTTTTCTTCTTCTGAGTGTTTCTGCCACCCACTTTTGGAGCACACTGCTTGCTGCTGTCCTTTCCGGCCAGTCTTATCCTTCAGCCGGCTTCAGGAGACTTCAACAATTCGATTGTAAGGAGCTGGGCTCCTCCGTGCAGACAATGCCAACTCCGGAGGGAGCCAGGAGGGCAGCCAAAGATTCACAGGACTCTGCAGCCCTTCTGCAGCTCACTGGTGTGGAGGGGCACCGAGGCTTCACCTTGGCCTCTGTCTCCAAGTTCACATAAAGGAGGGTCGGTTCCTTCCTCGCTAGATGAGCGTGGAGAGAAACCTCCTTCACAGAAGGGATTATGGAATAATTCAAGTCAGAGCCTTGAACAAGGCAAAGGGTTAGCACCATGAATCTGAAGTGACTGGACATGTGAATTAGTAACCAGTAGGACGAGGAGCTGAAGACAAAAAAAGAAAAAAGGCAAAAAACCAGTTCTCGATTTTCTAAGATGGAAATGCAAGTCTTTCTTCTTCCAAAAGAAAAAAGTCATTGAACCCTTTCCTTGAAAATAAAACTGAAAGGGGCCACATGTTGCAAAGAAGGGTTTTAACCATGATGTCACTACACAATCATGTGTAGCCATCAGTTGTTAAGTGCACTGCAAATAGTTCACACCTTAACAATTATGTTACCAAAGTTCGCAGTTGAGAAATATAGACACACACACACACACACACATATATATATATATGTAAGAAAAGAGTAGAGCGTGTGCCAATTGCTCACTGTACTATTGACAATATCACTCTTACAACTGAAAGCATGACTAGGAGAGAGAAGGTGGTGTGACCCTAGATTGCTAGAGTCACAGCAAGAAAAGTTAAGAAAGTGCCATCAGGTCATTTGGACAAAAGAATGCTATATGGCTGTTGGGTTTATAAGAGATCCATTGGAGAAAAACAAGTCACTACATTAAGTTATTTTCCACTTACCTGCATCACCCTCTCCAAGAACACATATTCTAAAATGAGACAAGTTATTACATTAAAAATGACCGGCTCTGGCATTTGGAAAACTACATCAAATAATGAAGTAAAAACTGGGTTACAAACATCCTGGTATCAATTCCAACTACCATCTTTTACCAAACTAAAACTCTAGTGATCACTAATTCACTGGCAATCTAGTGCTCCTCCCATATACAAAATCAACAACTTCCAATGTGTCATAACTTTTTTAAAATTTCCCTAAAGTTTTAGAGGATAATGTAAATATGTCTCCTGGAAAAGTTGAGAAAGATGGAGACACTAGGAAAGGAAAAGATGAAAATACTCCCCTAATCAATGATGTAAAACACAAGGCATGAACAATTGTGAAAAGAATTCTCTATGACATTGATCAAGTCTACTATCTCTACGCCTGGCTCTTTCCTATCAGTCATTTGATACATAAACAAATAGAATAGTGTATTTCATGGGATCAATTCTTTTAGTGGCGTGCTTTCCCTTTGACCACTACATATGCTTTTATGTGTTTGCTTTATTTTCAGGCGGCGTCACATTAGAACACCCTCATCTCGGCAGATCTTTGCCTTAAGGAACTCTACCTCGGCCCTTGATCAACTGTACTCTGTGTTATGGTCAACCCAGAGCCCTACATGGATCAGTGTTTCCTACCGCCTCTCTCCCGTGCGTTGCTCATGTCAGGGAGTATAGTCCACCGAGTGAACAGTAAGCAGTCTTCCCAAAGCATCAGATATGAAAAGGAGGAGACGCGGGGTTGGGTGTGGGACCCCATTCCGTGCCTCAGTGCAGACAAGCTAGAGGTCAATGCATCCCTCCAGAGACTGGGAGAAAAACAGGAGGTTATGAGCACGAGGTTCCCTCTGCAGGCCTTGAAGCAGGGACCTGGAATCAAACTGCTGACACCGTGGATCGTGGTTGGTTTGACAGGGAACTCACGAGGAAGATAAGGACGTGAAATAATGATAATTATAAGAACAGCAGCGAACACTTCTACTGAGCCAAGGACTGCACCCTGAATGTAAACTCTGTGCTGGAACATATCTTAACTCACATGACCCTGAAAGCATCCCGACGTAGTCAATGTTGTTCTTTGCACCATTTGCTAGATGAAGAGACTGGGCACAGTGGCTAGAAAACTCAGCCAGGTTACAAAGCGGATAAATGGCCGAGCCCAAGCTCAGTGCTCTTCTGTTATGCTCTTGGACTACAACTCCAAGGGAAGTCTCTAACGACTATCTCCGCTCGCACTGCCAACACCATCGTCCCCCGTGGAGTGGATGGAGGCAGGCGTGGGCAGGGCAGGGAGCCGGGTGTGGCAGGCCGCCAGATCTAAGGTCTGGCACACAGGTTGCCAGGTGTCTCCCTCCTCTGAGGGGGCCCAGCACACGCCCCAGGAGACTTGGCGGCAGGCCCCAGGGCCCTTTCCCCCGGATCTTGTCCACTTGAAAGGGGCCTGGCCCAGGTGGCCGGTCGGGCTGGTTGGCCAGCCTCCTTTGGACAAAGCAGGCGAGCCGAGCCAGCCTTCCAGTCGCCCCCGGCGTGGCACCAGCGCCCTCAGGCCGAGGGCCTCACGCGTGCCCTCCAACGCGGATTTCTCCTCAGAGCCGTGGCCTGGGCACTAGGAAGGCCGGGCCCTCCCGACTCCAGAGATGATGCTGGGACCCGTCGCCGGAAGGGCCTGCCCGTGTGGCAGCGGCTCCCCAAGCCGGCGGCCTGCTGGGGCCTCACTCACTGCTTGGCCATAAGCCTGTCTGGGCCCTTCTGATTCCACAGAGCCTTTCCTCCACCTGGCTGGAGTCGACAAGTGCGGGCGTGGGGTGAGGCCGTGGTTTTGCCTTTCCAGGAAGAAATGAGGCCCGGGCAAAAGCAGCTGGCCGAGGCAGAGCCTCGACCTGGCACCCCAGTCGGCCTTTGGCCACCAGGTCCAGACCACCGCTTCCAAAGAAGGGAAGCGGCCGGCCAGCTGATTGCAAGTGGGGGATGGGAGGGAGACAACAGCTGAAGCCAAGTCCAGCAGGGCGTTGGCGTTCCTTCTTCAGCTGGGACTGGCCTGGCCTGGCGGGCGGGCGGGCGGGGCCTCCACTGAGGACCCCCGAGGCCCGCCCTAGGCCCCGGCGGTGGCGGGTGGCGCATGCGCCCTTGGCCTGAGGGGTTGAACCCAAGCCCACAGGGCACTCAAAGCAGCCGGAGAAAGAAGGGGCCAGGGGAGAGGAAGGCAGGTAGGCGAGGTGGGCAGGGCTCGCCCACCTCTTCTCCTCAGGTCCCCGAGAGAGAAAGAGAGAGAGAGAGAGAGAGAGAGTGAGAGACAGACAGACAGACAGACAGACAGACAGGGAAAGAGTGAGAGATCCCTGACCTCTGAGTATCTGCATCCACCACTGCTGCCAACTCACAGGCCATCCCACTTCCCCCCCTCCATCCCCATCCCCAGGCGCGGCCCCCCCCCCCCCGGGGGCCAGCCACACCACAGAGAGGCCCCTTCGAGGTCACCTCCGTGCTGTCCCTTCCGGGCCTGACCCCACTGCAGGGGAACCGGTTCAGACAATCCAATCGTCTACATGTCCCTCTCCATGACAATTGTCTTCTCCAGTCTCACATGCCCAAACCGCACCCCCAACATCCTCCTTTGTCTGCAGCTGGAGATAGGAGGAGAATCTCCTCTGCCATTGTGTTGAGAGACTCAGTTTCGCGGGTTTCTCCCCTGTACACGTGTTCTTAAGCTGGGTATTATTTTCTCCAGCGAACCTGTCTTGTGAAGGATTTGGCCAGCCATAAGAAGCTTCAGGGAAGAGGCGGAGGGGCTTCTCTCTCCGCCCCCGACAGCCCTGAGCTGGGTCAGTGCCTCAGACCTGGCCAGGGGCAGCCCATCCCCCGGCGCCCTCTCCCGGGGCATCCCAGGAAAGCTTCACAGCCAGCCCCACCCCACTCGCCACTGCCAGGACCATCGGCCTCCCTCGGGAGGACGGGGCAGGACAGGGAACCGGGTGTGGGAGGCCGCCAGATCTCAGCTCTGGCACACAGGCTGCCAGGCTGCTTGGTCCTCTGAGGGGGCCCAGCACACGCCCCAGGAAACTTGGCGGCAGGCCCCGGGGCTCTCTCCTCTGGAACTCGTCCACTTGAAAGGGGCCTGGCCCAGGTGGCTGGCTCGACCGGTTGGAAAGATATCTTTTTCTTCTCTGAGAGACTGTTGCTTGTCATCTCCTGGACATGAGATGACAGACGATTGTTCCCATTTCCCTTTCTACTTGAAACCTGATGGATACATTGCCCACTGCCTTTAGAGACTGCAGGTCTTTCTGAAACTCTTTTCAGTGCGCTGGCTTACTTCAGCATCATTTCATTGTTCCATCCGAAATTCCTTTCAGTTGGATCTATTTTCCTTTCTAATCCTTTCGCATACCTAGATATTTAAAAGCTGCTCAAATCTGTAGTGGAGAAAAGTTGGGTTACAACTCTTTGAGACAGCATGTAAACCCAAATTTTAGGGTTTCTACACAAAACGTCTCTGCCATGTTTCTAGCAGCTCTCCTTCCATATATTTTCCTCCAGGACTTCCTGTGACAAAATTGCCTTTCTAAAAGCCAGTCCTCTGTTCACTCTCTTGGCCAGTCACGTTTCCATAGAAAGAAAAAGGACTGGATTTTCCAAAGATGCAACAAGAATGATCAAGTCCTGATTCACACCTAGACATCCTGCTCCTGTTCTCCATGAATTGTAAAATTGAAGTTAATTATCTCCTTCATTTTGTCTAAATCTATTGGGTCACTTTGGCACTGAGCCCCTAAGCTGGTCCACAGCCTGCTTCAGCAGACACCAAACTCTCTCTCAAGTGCTTGCATGCGTGTGCTGAGTAGGTATTGTATTTATTTAGATCGTATTCAACAAAAGATCTTCACGGATTCACTCAAGTACTTAAGTATCTACTATGTGCCCAAAGGTCTTGAAATGTTGGGGGTCTGCAAGGAAGACAGATATGCCTAAACAGATAAATTACACTACTGAAATCATTTGAATGAAAGAGATGTGAATAAACTGCCGTGGGACTCCGGGCAAAGAACCCCCATGGGTGGACCTACAACTAAGACATACAGCTCTGTCCTGGGGCTCTGAGGAGAAAAACAACCACCATGGGGGGTGGACAGGCTCTGTACCATCTAAGGAAAGGAAAAGGAAGGGAGAGAAGATAAAGAGAAAACAAGAGAAACGGAAAGGTTTTCTTCTTCTGAGTGTTTCTGCCACCCACTTTTGGAGCACACTGCTTGCTGCTGTCCTTTCCGGCCAGTCTTATCCTTCAGCCGGCTTCAGGAGACTTCAACAATTCGATTGTAAGGAGCTGGGCTCCTCCGTGCAGACAATGCCAACTCCGGAGGGAGCCAGGAGGGCAGCCAAAGATTCACAGGACTCTGCAGCCCTTCTGCAGCTCACTGGTGTGGAGGGGCACCGAGGCTTCACCTTGGCCTCTGTCTCCAAGTTCACATAAAGGAGGGTCGGTTCCTTCCTCGCTAGATGAGCGTGGAGAGAAACCTCCTTCACAGAAGGGATTATGGAATAATTCAAGTCAGAGCCTTGAACAAGGCAAAGGGTTAGCACCATGAATCTGAAGTGACTGGACATGTGAATTAGTAACCAGTAGGACGAGGAGCTGAAGACAAAAAAAGAAAAAAGGCAAAAAACCAGTTCTCGATTTTCTAAGATGGAAATGCAAGTCTTTCTTCTTCCAAAAGAAAAAAGTCATTGAACCCTTTCCTTGAAAATAAAACTGAAAGGGGCCACATGTTGCAAAGAAGGGTTTTAACCATGATGTCACTACACAATCATGTGTAGCCATCAGTTGTTAAGTGCACTGCAAATAGTTCACACCTTAACAATTATGTTACCAAAGTTCGCAGTTGAGAAATATAGACACACACACACACACACACATATATATATATATGTAAGAAAAGAGTAGAGCGTGTGCCAATTGCTCACTGTACTATTGACAATATCACTCTTACAACTGAAAGCATGACTAGGAGAGAGAAGGTGGTGTGACCCTAGATTGCTAGAGTCACAGCAAGAAAAGTTAAGAAAGTGCCATCAGGTCATTTGGACAAAAGAATGCTATATGGCTGTTGGGTTTATAAGAGATCCATTGGAGAAAAACAAGTCACTACATTAAGTTATTTTCCACTTACCTGCATCACCCTCTCCAAGAACACATATTCTAAAATGAGACAAGTTATTACATTAAAAATGACCGGCTCTGGCATTTGGAAAACTACATCAAATAATGAAGTAAAAACTGGGTTACAAACATCCTGGTATCAATTCCAACTACCATCTTTTACCAAACTAAAACTCTAGTGATCACTAATTCACTGGCAATCTAGTGCTCCTCCCATATACAAAATCAACAACTTCCAATGTGTCATAACTTTTTTAAAATTTCCCTAAAGTTTTAGAGGATAATGTAAATATGTCTCCTGGAAAAGTTGAGAAAGATGGAGACACTAGGAAAGGAAAAGATGAAAATACTCCCCTAATCAATGATGTAAAACACAAGGCATGAACAACTGTGAAAAGAATTCTCTATGACATTGATCAAGTCTACTATCTCTACGCCTGGCTCTTTCCTATCAGTCATTTGATACATAAACAAATAGAATAGTGTATTTCATGGGATCAATTCTTTTAGTGGCGTGCTTTCCCTTTGACCACTACATATGCTTTTATGTGTTTGCTTTATTTTCAGGCGGCGTCACATTAGAACACCCTCATCTCGGCAGATCTTTGCCTTAAGGAACTCTACCTCGGCCCTTGATCAACTGTACTCTGTGTTATGGTCAACTCAGAGCCCTACATGGATCAGTGTTTCCTACCGCCTCTCTCCCGTGCGTTGCTCATGTCAGGGAGTATAGTCCACCGAGTGAACAGTAAGCAGTCTTCCCAAAGCATCAGATATGAAAAGGAGGAGACGCGGGGTTGGGTGTGGGACCCCATTCCGTGCCTCAGTGCAGACAAGCTAGAGGTCAATGCATCCCTCCAGAGACTGGGAGAAAAACAGGAGGTTATGAGCACGAGGTTCCCTCTGCAGGCCTTGAAGCAGGGACCTGGAATCAAACTGCTGACACCGTGGATCGTGGTTGGTTTGACAGGGAACTCACGAGGAAGATAAGGACGTGAAATAATGATAATTATAAGAACAGCAGCGAACACTTCTACTGAGCCAAGGACTGCACCCTGAATGTACACTCTGTGCTGGAACATATCTTAACTCACATGACCCTGAAAGCATCCCGACGTAGTCAATGTTGTTCTTTGCACCATTTGCTAGATGAAGAGACTGGGCACAGTGGCTAGAAAACTCAGCCAGGTTACAAAGCGGATAAATGGCCGAGCCCAAGCTCAGTGCTCTTCTGTTATGCTCTTGGACTACAACTCCAAGGGAAGTCTCTAACGACTATCTCCGCTCGCACTGCCAACACCATCGTCCTCCGTGGAGTGGATGGAGGCAGGCGTGGGCAGGGCAGGGAGCCGGGTGTGGCAGGCCGCCAGATCTAAGGTCTGGCACACAGGTTGCCAGGTGGCTCCCTCCTCTGAGGGGGCCCAGCACACGCCCCAGGAGACTTGGCGGCAGGCCCCAGGGCCCTTTCCCCCGGATCTTGTCCACTTGAAAGGGGCCTGGCCCAGGTGGCCGGTCGGGCTGGTTGGCCAGCCTCCTTTGGACAAAGCAGGCGAGCCGAGCCAGCCTTCCAGTCGCCCCCGGCGTGGCACCAGCGCCCTCAGGCCGAGGGCCTCACGCGTGCCCTCCAACGCGGATTTCTCCTCAGAGCCGTGGCCTGGGCACTAGGAAGGCCGGGCCCTCCCGACTCCAGAGATGATGCTGGGACCCGTCGCCGGAAGGGCCTGCCCGTGTGGCAGCGGCTCCCCAAGCCGGCGGCCTGCTGGGGCCTCACTCACTGCTTGGCCATAAGCCTGTCTGGGCCCTTCTGATTCCACAGAGCCTTTCCTCCACCTGGCTGGAGTCGACAAGTGCGGGCGTGGGGTGAGGCCGTGGTTTTGCCTTTCCAGGAAGAAATGAGGCCCGGGCAAAAGCAGCTGGCCGAGGCAGAGCCTCGACCTGGCACCCCAGTCGGCCTTTGGCCACCAGGTCCAGACCACCGCTTCCAAAGAAGGGAAGCGGCCGGCCAGCTGATTGCAAGTGGGGGATGGGAGGGAGACAACAGCTGAAGCCAAGTCCAGCAGGGCGTTGGCATTCCTTCTTCAGCTGGGACTGGCCTGGCCTGGCGGGCGGGCGGGCGGGGCCTCCACTGAGGACCCCCGAGGCCCGCCCTAGGCCCCGGCGGTGGCGGGTGGCGCATGCGCCCTTGGCCTGAGGGGTTGAACCCAAGCCCACAGGGCACTCAAAGCAGCCGGAGAAAGAAGGGGCCAGGGGAGAGGAAGGCAGGTAGGCGAGGTGGGTAGGGCTCGCCCACCTCTTCTCCTCAGGTCCCCGAGAGAGAAAGAGAGAGAGAGAGAGAGAGAGAGTGAGAGACAGACAGACAGACAGACAGACAGACAGGGAAAGAGTGAGAGATCCCTGACCTCTGAGTATCTGCATCCACCACTGCTGCCAACTCACAGGCCATCCCACTTCCCCCCCTCCATCCCCATCCCCAGGCGCGGCCCCCCCCCCCCCCCGGGGGCCAGCCACACCACAGAGAGGCCCCTTCGAGGTCACCTCCGTGCTGTCCCTTCCGGGCCTGACCCCACTGCAGGGGAACCGGTTCAGACAATCCAATCGTCTACATGTCCCTCTCCATGACAATTGTCTTCTCCAGTCTCACATGCCCAAACCGCACCCCCAACATCCTCCTTTGTCTGCAGCTGGAGATAGGAGGAGAATCTCCTCTGCCATTGTGTTGAGAGACTCAGTTTCGCGGGTTTCTCCCCTGTACACGTGTTCTTAAGCTGGGTATTATTTTCTCCAGCGAACCTGTCTTGTGAAGGATTTGGCCAGCCATAAGAAGCTTCAGGGAAGAGGCGGAGGGGCTTCTCTCTCCGCCCCCGACAGCCCTGAGCTGGGTCAGTGCCTCAGACCTGGCCAGGGGCAGCCCATCCCCCGGCGCCCTCTCCCGGGGCATCCCAGGAAAGCTTCACAGCCAGCCCCACCCCACTCGCCACTGCCAGGACCATCGGCCTCCCTCGGGAGGACGGGGCAGGACAGGGAACCGGGTGTGGGAGGCCGCCAGATCTCAGCTCTGGCACACAGGCTGCCAGGCTGCTTGGTCCTCTGAGGGGGCCCAGCACACGCCCCAGGAAACTTGGCGGCAGGCCCCGGGGCTCTCTCCTCTGGAACTCGTCCACTTGAAAGGGGCCTGGCCCAGGTGGCTGGCTCGACCGGTTGGAAAGATATCTTTTTCTTCTCTGAGAGACTGTTGCTTGTCATCTCCTGGACATGAGATGACAGACGATTGTTCCCATTTCCCTTTCTACTTGAAACCTGATGGATACATTGCCCACTGCCTTTAGAGACTGCAGGTCTTTCTGAAACTCTTTTCAGTGCGCTGGCTTACTTCAGCATCATTTCATTGTTCCATCCGAAATTCCTTTCAGTTGGATCTATTTTCCTTTCTAATCCTTTCGCATACCTAGATATTTAAAAGCTGCTCAAATCTGTAGTGGAGAAAAGTTGGGTTACAACTCTTTGAGACAGCATGTAAACCCAAATTTTAGGGTTTCTACACAAAACGTCTCTGCCATGTTTCTAGCAGCTCTCCTTCCATATATTTTCCTCCAGGACTTCCTGTGACAAAATTGCCTTTCTAAAAGCCAGTCCTCTGTTCACTCTCTTGGCCAGTCACGTTTCCATAGAAAGAAAAAGGACTGGATTTTCCAAAGATGCAACAAGAATGATCAAGTCCTGATTCACACCTAGACATCCTGCTCCTGTTCTCCATGAATTGTAAAATTGAAGTTAATTATCTCCTTCATTTTGTCTAAATCTATTGGGTCACTTTGGCACTGAGCCCCTAAACTGGTCCACAGCCTGCTTCAGCAGACACCAAACTCTCTCTCAAGTGCTTGCATGCGTGTGCTGAGTAGGTATTGTATTTATTTAGATCGTATTCAACAAAAGATCTTCACGGATTCACTCAAGTACTTAAGTATCTACTATGTGCCCAAAGGTCTTGAAATGTTGGGGGTCTGCAAGGAAGACAGATATGCCTAAACAGATAAATTACACTACTGAAATCATTTGAATGAAAGAGATGTGAATAAACTGCCGTGGGACTCCGGGCAAAGAACCCCCATGGGTGGACCTACAACTAAGACATACAGCTCTGTCCTGGGGCTCTGAGGAGAAAAACAACCACCATGGGGGGTGGACAGGCTCTGTACCATCTAAGGAAAGGAAAAGGAAGGGAGAGAAGATAAAGAGAAAACAAGAGAAACGGAAAGGTTTTCTTCTTCTGAGTGTTTCTGCCACCCACTTTTGGAGCACACTGCTTGCTGCTGTCCTTTCCGGCCAGTCTTATCCTTCAGCCGGCTTCAGGAGACTTCAACAATTCGATTGTAAGGAGCTGGGCTCCTCCGTGCAGACAATGCCAACTCCGGAGGGAGCCAGGAGGGCAGCCAAAGATTCACAGGACTCTGCAGCCCTTCTGCAGCTCACTGGTGTGGAGGGGCACCGAGGCTTCACCTTGGCCTCTGTCTCCAAGTTCACATAAAGGAGGGTCGGTTCCTTCCTCGCTAGATGAGCGTGGAGAGAAACCTCCTTCACAGAAGGGATTATGGAATAATTCAAGTCAGAGCCTTGAACAAGGCAAAGGGTTAGCACCATGAATCTGAAGTGACTGGACATGTGAATTAGTAACCAGTAGGACGAGGAGCTGAAGACAAAAAAAGAAAAAAGGCAAAAAACCAGTTCTCGATTTTCTAAGATGGAAATGCAAGTCTTTCTTCTTCCAAAAGAAAAAAGTCATTGAACCCTTTCCTTGAAAATAAAACTGAAAGGGGCCACATGTTGCAAAGAAGGGTTTTAACCATGATGTCACTACACAATCATGTGTAGCCATCAGTTGTTAAGTGCACTGCAAATAGTTCACACCTTAACAATTATGTTACCAAAGTTCGCAGTTGAGAAATATAGACACACACACACACACACACATATATATATATATGTAAGAAAAGAGTAGAGCGTGTGCCAATTGCTCACTGTACTATTGACAATATCACTCTTACAACTGAAAGCATGACTAGGAGAGAGAAGGTGGTGTGACCCTAGATTGCTAGAGTCACAGCAAGAAAAGTTAAGAAAGTGCCATCAGGTCATTTGGACAAAAGAATGCTATATGGCTGTTGGGTTTATAAGAGATCCATTGGAGAAAAACAAGTCACTACATTAAGTTATTTTCCACTTACCTGCATCACCCTCTCCAAGAACACATATTCTAAAATGAGACAAGTTATTACATTAAAAATGACCGGCTCTGGCATTTGGAAAACTACATCAAATAATGAAGTAAAAACTGGGTTACAAACATCCTGGTATCAATTCCAACTACCATCTTTTACCAAACTAAAACTCTAGTGATCACTAATTCACTGGCAATCTAGTGCTCCTCCCATATACAAAATCAACAACTTCCAATGTGTCATAACTTTTTTAAAATTTCCCTAAAGTTTTAGAGGATAATGTAAATATGTCTCCTGGAAAAGTTGAGAAAGATGGAGACACTAGGAAAGGAAAAGATGAAAATACTCCCCTAATCAATGATGTAAAACACAAGGCATGAACAACTGTGAAAAGAATTCTCTATGACATTGATCAAGTCTACTATCTCTACGCCTGGCTCTTTCCTATCAGTCATTTGATACATAAACAAATAGAATAGTGTATTTCATGGGATCAATTCTTTTAGTGGCGTGCTTTCCCTTTGACCACTACATATGCTTTTATGTGTTTGCTTTATTTTCAGGCGGCGTCACATTAGAACACCCTCATCTCGGCAGATCTTTGCCTTAAGGAACTCTACCTCGGCCCTTGATCAACTGTACTCTGTGTTATGGTCAACTCAGAGCCCTACATGGATCAGTGTTTCCTACCGCCTCTCTCCCGTGCGTTGCTCATGTCAGGGAGTATAGTCCACCGAGTGAACAGTAAGCAGTCTTCCCAAAGCATCAGATATGAAAAGGAGGAGACGCGGGGTTGGGTGTGGGACCCCATTCCGTGCCTCAGTGCAGACAAGCTAGAGGTCAATGCATCCCTCCAGAGACTGGGAGAAAAACAGGAGGTTATGAGCACGAGGTTCCCTCTGCAGGCCTTGAAGCAGGGACCTGGAATCAAACTGCTGACACCGTGGATCGTGGTTGGTTTGACAGGGAACTCACGAGGAAGATAAGGACGTGAAATAATGACAATTATAAGAACAGCAGCGAACACTTCTACTGAGCCAAGGACTGCACCCTGAATGTAAACTCTGTGCTGGAACACATCTTAACTCACATGACCCTGAAAACATCCCGACGTAGTCAATGTTGTTCTTTGCACCATTTGCTAGATGAAGAGACTGGGCACAGTGGCTAGAAAACTCAGCCAGGTTACAAAGCGGATAAATGGCCGAGCCCAAGCTCAGTGCTCTTCTGTTATGCTCTTGGACTACAACTCCAAGGGAAGTCTCTAACGACTATCTCCGCTCGCACTGCCAACACCATCGTCCTCCGTGGAGTGGATGGAGGCAGGCGTGGGCAGGGCAGGGAGCCGGGTGTGGCAGGCCGCCAGATCTAAGGTCTGGCACACAGGTTGCCAGGTGGCTCCCTCCTCTGAGGGGGCCCAGCACACGCCCCAGGAGACTTGGCGGCAGGCCCCAGGGCCCTTTCCCCCGGATCTTGTCCACTTGAAAGGGGCCTGGCCCAGGTGGCCGGTCGGGCTGGTTGGCCAGCCTCCTTTGGACAAAGCAGGCGAGCCGAGCCAGCCTTCCAGTCGCCCCCGGCGTGGCACCAGCGCCCTCAGGCCGAGGGCCTCACGCGTGCCCTCCAACGCGGATTTCTCCTCAGAGCCGTGGCCTGGGCACTAGGAAGGCCGGGCCCTCCCGACTCCAGAGATGATGCTGGGACCCGTCGCCGGAAGGGCCTGCCCGTGTGGCAGCGGCTCCCCAAGCCGGCGGCCTGCTGGGGCCTCACTCACTGCTTGGCCATAAGCCTGTCTGGGCCCTTCTGATTCCACAGAGCCTTTCCTCCACCTGGCTGGAGTCGACAAGTGCGGGCGTGGGGTGAGGCCGTGGTTTTGCCTTTCCAGGAAGAAATGAGGCCCGGGCAAAAGCAGCTGGCCGAGGCAGAGCCTCGACCTGGCACCCCAGTCGGCCTTTGGCCACCAGGTCCAGACCACCGCTTCCAAAGAAGGGAAGCGGCCGGCCAGCTGATTGCAAGTGGGGGATGGGAGGGAGACAACAGCTGAAGCCAAGTCCAGCAGGGCGTTGGCATTCCTTCTTCAGCTGGGACTGGCCTGGCCTGGCGGGCGGGCGGGCGGGGCCTCCACTGAGGACCCCCGAGGCCCGCCCTAGGCCCCGGCGGTGGCGGGTGGCGCATGCGCCCTTGGCCTGAGGGGTTGAACCCAAGCCCACAGGGCACTCAAAGCAGCCGGAGAAAGAAGGGGCCAGGGGAGAGGAAGGCAGGTAGGCGAGGTGGGCAGGGCTCGCCCACCTCTTCTCCTCAGGTCCCCGAGAGAGAAAGAGAGAGAGAGAGAGAGAGAGAGTGAGAGACAGACAGACAGACAGACAGACAGACAGGGAAAGAGTGAGAGATCCCTGACCTCTGAGTATCTGCATCCACCACTGCTGCCAACTCACAGGCCATCCCACTTCCCCCCCTCCATCCCCATCCCCAGGCGCGGGGCCCCCCCCCCTGGGGGCCAGCCACACCACAGAGAGGCCCCTTCGAGGTCACCTCCGTGCTGTCCCTTCCGGGCCTGACCCCACTGCAGGGGAACCGGTTCAGACAATCCAATCGTCTACATGTCCCTCTCCATGACAATTGTCTTCTCCAGTCTCACATGCCCAAACCGCACCCCCAACATCCTCCTTTGTCTGCAGCTGGAGATAGGAGGAGAATCTCCTCTGCCATTGTGTTGAGAGACTCAGTTTCGCGGGTTTCTCCCCTGTACACGTGTTCTTAAGCTGGGTATTATTTTCTCCAGCGAACCTGTCTTGTGAAGGATTTGGCCAGCCATAAGAAGCTTCAGGGAAGAGGCGGAGGGGCTTCTCTCTCCGCCCCCGACAGCCCTGAGCTGGGTCAGTGCCTCAGACCTGGCCAGGGGCAGCCCATCCCCCGGCGCCCTCTCCCGGGGCATCCCAGGAAAGCTTCACAGCCAGCCCCACCCCACTCGCCACTGCCAGGACCATCGGCCTCCCTCGGGAGGACGGGGCAGGACAGGGAACCGGGTGTGGGAGGCCGCCAGATCTCAGCTCTGGCACACAGGCTGCCAGGCTGCTTGGTCCTCTGAGGGGGCCCAGCACACGCCCCAGGAAACTTGGCGGCAGGCCCCGGGGCTCTCTCCTCTGGAACTCGTCCACTTGAAAGGGGCCTGGCCCAGGTGGCTGGCTCGACCGGTTGGAAAGATATCTTTTTCTTCTCTGAGAGACTGTTGCTTGTCATCTCCTGGACATGAGATGACAGACGATTGTTCCCATTTCCCTTTCTACTTGAAACCTGATGGATACATTGCCCACTGCCTTTAGAGACTGCAGGTCTTTCTGAAACTCTTTTCAGTGCGCTGGCTTACTTCAGCATCATTTCATTGTTCCATCCGAAATTCCTTTCAGTTGGATCTATTTTCCTTTCTAATCCTTTCGCATACCTAGATATTTAAAAGCTGCTCAAATCTGTAGTGGAGAAAAGTTGGGTTACAACTCTTTGAGACAGCATGTAAACCCAAATTTTAGGGTTTCTACACAAAACGTCTCTGCCATGTTTCTAGCAGCTCTCCTTCCATATATTTTCCTCCAGGACTTCCTGTGACAAAATTGCCTTTCTAAAAGCCAGTCCTCTGTTCACTCTCTTGGCCAGTCACGTTTCCATAGAAAGAAAAAGGACTGGATTTTCCAAAGATGCAACAAGAATGATCAAGTCCTGATTCACACCTAGACATCCTGCTCCTGTTCTCCATGAATTGTAAAATTGAAGTTAATTATCTCCTTCATTTTGTCTAAATCTATTGGGTCACTTTGGCACTGAGCCCCTAAGCTGGTCCACAGCCTGCTTCAGCAGACACCAAACTCTCTCTCAAGTGCTTGCATGCGTGTGCTGAGTAGGTATTGTATTTATTTAGATCGTATTCAACAAAAGATCTTCACGGATTCACTCAAGTACTTAAGTATCTACTATGTGCCCAAAGGTCTTGAAATGTTGGGGGTCTGCAAGGAAGACAGATATGCCTAAACAGATAAATTACACTACTGAAATCATTTGAATGAAAGAGATGTGAATAAACTGCCGTGGGACTCCGGGCAAAGAACCCCCATGGGTGGACCTACAACTAAGACATACAGCTCTGTCCTGGGGCTCTGAGGAGAAAAACAACCACCATGGGGGGTGGACAGGCTCTGTACCATCTAAGGAAAGGAAAAGGAAGGGAGAGAAGATAAAGAGAAAACAAGAGAAACGGAAAGGTTTTCTTCTTCTGAGTGTTTCTGCCACCCACTTTTGGAGCACACTGCTTGCTGCTGTCCTTTCCGGCCAGTCTTATCCTTCAGCCGGCTTCAGGAGACTTCAACAATTCGATTGTAAGGAGCTGGGCTCCTCCGTGCAGACAATGCCAACTCCGGAGGGAGCCAGGAGGGCAGCCAAAGATTCACAGGACTCTGCAGCCCTTCTGCAGCTCACTGGTGTGGAGGGGCACCGAGGCTTCACCTTGGCCTCTGTCTCCAAGTTCACATAAAGGAGGGTCGGTTCCTTCCTCGCTAGATGAGCGTGGAGAGAAACCTCCTTCACAGAAGGGATTATGGAATAATTCAAGTCAGAGCCTTGAACAAGGCAAAGGGTTAGCACCATGAATCTGAAGTGACTGGACATGTGAATTAGTAACCAGTAGGACGAGGAGCTGAAGACAAAAAAAGAAAAAAGGCAAAAAACCAGTTCTCGATTTTCTAAGATGGAAATGCAAGTCTTTCTTCTTCCAAAAGAAAAAAGTCATTGAACCCTTTCCTTGAAAATAAAACTGAAAGGGGCCACATGTTGCAAAGAAGGGTTTTAACCATGATGTCACTACACAATCATGTGTAGCCATCAGTTGTTAAGTGCACTGCAAATAGTTCACACCTTAACAATTATGTTACCAAAGTTCGCAGTTGAGAAATATAGACACACACACACACACACACATATATATATATATGTAAGAAAAGAGTAGAGCGTGTGCCAATTGCTCACTGTACTATTGACAATATCACTCTTACAACTGAAAGCATGACTAGGAGAGAGAAGGTGGTGTGACCCTAGATTGCTAGAGTCACAGCAAGAAAAGTTAAGAAAGTGCCATCAGGTCATTTGGACAAAAGAATGCTATATGGCTGTTGGGTTTATAAGAGATCCATTGGAGAAAAACAAGTCACTACATTAAGTTATTTTCCACTTACCTGCATCACCCTCTCCAAGAACACATATTCTAAAATGAGACAAGTTATTACATTAAAAATGACCGGCTCTGGCATTTGGAAAACTACATCAAATAATGAAGTAAAAACTGGGTTACAAACATCCTGGTATCAATTCCAACTACCATCTTTTACCAAACTAAAACTCTAGTGATCACTAATTCACTGGCAATCTAGTGCTCCTCCCATATACAAAATCAACAACTTCCAATGTGTCATAACTTTTTTAAAATTTCCCTAAAGTTTTAGAGGATAATGTAAATATGTCTCCTGGAAAAGTTGAGAAAGATGGAGACACTAGGAAAGGAAAAGATGAAAATACTCCCCTAATCAATGATGTAAAACACAAGGCATGAACAACTGTGAAAAGAATTCTCTATGACATTGATCAAGTCTACTATCTCTACGCCTGGCTCTTTCCTATCAGTCATTTGATACATAAACAAATAGAATAGTGTATTTCATGGGATCAATTCTTTTAGTGGCGTGCTTTCCCTTTGACCACTACATATGCTTTTATGTGTTTGCTTTATTTTCAGGCGGCGTCACATTAGAACACCCTCATCTCGGCAGATCTTTGCCTTAAGGAACTCTACCTCGGCCCTTGATCAACTGTACTCTGTGTTATGGTCAACTCAGAGCCCTACATGGATCAGTGTTTCCTACCGCCTCTCTCCCGTGCGTTGCTCATGTCAGGGAGTATAGTCCACCGAGTGAACAGTAAGCAGTCTTCCCAAAGCATCAGATATGAAAAGGAGGAGACGCGGGGTTGGGTGTGGGACCCCATTCCGTGCCTCAGTGCAGACAAGCTAGAGGTCAATGCATCCCTCCAGAGACTGGGAGAAAAACAGGAGGTTATGAGCACGAGGTTCCCTCTGCAGGCCTTGAAGCAGGGACCTGGAATCAAACTGCTGACACCGTGGATCGTGGTTGGTTTGACAGGGAACTCACGAGGAAGATAAGGACGTGAAATAATGACAATTATAAGAACAGCAGCGAACACTTCTACTGAGCCAAGGACTGCACCCTGAATGTAAACTCTGTGCTGGAACACATCTTAACTCACATGACCCTGAAAACATCCCGACGTAGTCAATGTTGTTCTTTGCACCATTTGCTAGATGAAGAGACTGGGCACAGTGGCTAGAAAACTCAGCCAGGTTACAAAGCGGATAAATGGCCGAGCCCAAGCTCAGTGCTCTTCTGTTATGCTCTTGGACTACAACTCCAAGGGAAGTCTCTAACGACTATCTCCGCTCGCACTGCCAACACCATCGTCCTCCGTGGAGTGGATGGAGGCAGGCGTGGGCAGGGCAGGGAGCCGGGTGTGGCAGGCCGCCAGATCTAAGGTCTGGCACACAGGTTGCCAGGTGGCTCCCTCCTCTGAGGGGGCCCAGCACACGCCCCAGGAGACTTGGCGGCAGGCCCCAGGGCCCTTTCCCCCGGATCTTGTCCACTTGAAAGGGGCCTGGCCCAGGTGGCCGGTCGGGCTGGTTGGCCAGCCTCCTTTGGACAAAGCAGGCGAGCCGAGCCAGCCTTCCAGTCGCCCCCGGCGTGGCACCAGCGCCCTCAGGCCGAGGGCCTCACGCGTGCCCTCCAACGCGGATTTCTCCTCAGAGCCGTGGCCTGGGCACTAGGAAGGCCGGGCCCTCCCGACTCCAGAGATGATGCTGGGACCCGTCGCCGGAAGGGCCTGCCCGTGTGGCAGCGGCTCCCCAAGCCGGCGGCCTGCTGGGGCCTCACTCACTGCTTGGCCATAAGCCTGTCTGGGCCCTTCTGATTCCACAGAGCCTTTCCTCCACCTGGCTGGAGTCGACAAGTGCGGGCGTGGGGTGAGGCCGTGGTTTTGCCTTTCCAGGAAGAAATGAGGCCCGGGCAAAAGCAGCTGGCCGAGGCAGAGCCTCGACCTGGCACCCCAGTCGGCCTTTGGCCACCAGGTCCAGACCACCGCTTCCAAAGAAGGGAAGCGGCCGGCCAGCTGATTGCAAGTGGGGGATGGGAGGGAGACAACAGCTGAAGCCAAGTCCAGCAGGGCGTTGGCATTCCTTCTTCAGCTGGGACTGGCCTGGCCTGGCGGGCGGGCGGGCGGGGCCTCCACTGAGGACCCCCGAGGCCCGCCCTAGGCCCCGGCGGTGGCGGGTGGCGCATGCGCCCTTGGCCTGAGGGGTTGAACCCAAGCCCACAGGGCACTCAAAGCAGCCGGAGAAAGAAGGGGCCAGGGGAGAGGAAGGCAGGTAGGCGAGGTGGGCAGGGCTCGCCCACCTCTTCTCCTCAGGTCCCCGAGAGAGAAAGAGAGAGAGAGAGAGAGAGAGAGTGAGAGACAGACAGACAGACAGACAGACAGACAGGGAAAGAGTGAGAGATCCCTGACCTCTGAGTATCTGCATCCACCACTGCTGCCAACTCACAGGCCATCCCACTTCCCCCCCTCCATCCCCATCCCCAGGCGCGGGGCCCCCCCCCCTGGGGGCCAGCCACACCACAGAGAGGCCCCTTCGAGGTCACCTCCGTGCTGTCCCTTCCGGGCCTGACCCCACTGCAGGGGAACCGGTTCAGACAATCCAATCGTCTACATGTCCCTCTCCATGACAATTGTCTTCTCCAGTCTCACATGCCCAAACCGCACCCCCAACATCCTCCTTTGTCTGCAGCTGGAGATAGGAGGAGAATCTCCTCTGCCATTGTGTTGAGAGACTCAGTTTCGCGGGTTTCTCCCCTGTACACGTGTTCTTAAGCTGGGTATTATTTTCTCCAGCGAACCTGTCTTGTGAAGGATTTGGCCAGCCATAAGAAGCTTCAGGGAAGAGGCGGAGGGGCTTCTCTCTCCGCCCCCGACAGCCCTGAGCTGGGTCAGTGCCTCAGACCTGGCCAGGGGCAGCCCATCCCCCGGCGCCCTCTCCCGGGGCATCCCAGGAAAGCTTCACAGCCAGCCCCACCCCACTCGCCACTGCCAGGACCATCGGCCTCCCTCGGGAGGACGGGGCAGGACAGGGAACCGGGTGTGGGAGGCCGCCAGATCTCAGCTCTGGCACACAGGCTGCCAGGCTGCTTGGTCCTCTGAGGGGGCCCAGCACACGCCCCAGGAAACTTGGCGGCAGGCCCCGGGGCTCTCTCCTCTGGAACTCGTCCACTTGAAAGGGGCCTGGCCCAGGTGGCTGGCTCGACCGGTTGGAAAGATATCTTTTTCTTCTCTGAGAGACTGTTGCTTGTCATCTCCTGGACATGAGATGACAGACGATTGTTCCCATTTCCCTTTCTACTTGAAACCTGATGGATACATTGCCCACTGCCTTTAGAGACTGCAGGTCTTTCTGAAACTCTTTTCAGTGCGCTGGCTTACTTCAGCATCATTTCATTGTTCCATCCGAAATTCCTTTCAGTTGGATCTATTTTCCTTTCTAATCCTTTCGCATACCTAGATATTTAAAAGCTGCTCAAATCTGTAGTGGAGAAAAGTTGGGTTACAACTCTTTGAGACAGCATGTAAACCCAAATTTTAGGGTTTCTACACAAAACGTCTCTGCCATGTTTCTAGCAGCTCTCCTTCCATATATTTTCCTCCAGGACTTCCTGTGACAAAATTGCCTTTCTAAAAGCCAGTCCTCTGTTCACTCTCTTGGCCAGTCACGTTTCCATAGAAAGAAAAAGGACTGGATTTTCCAAAGATGCAACAAGAATGATCAAGTCCTGATTCACACCTAGACATCCTGCTCCTGTTCTCCATGAATTGTAAAATTGAAGTTAATTATCTCCTTCATTTTGTCTAAATCTATTGGGTCACTTTGGCACTGAGCCCCTAAGCTGGTCCACAGCCTGCTTCAGCAGACACCAAACTCTCTCTCAAGTGCTTGCATGCGTGTGCTGAGTAGGTATTGTATTTATTTAGATCGTATTCAACAAAAGATCTTCACGGATTCACTCAAGTACTTAAGTATCTACTATGTGCCCAAAGGTCTTGAAATGTTGGGGGTCTGCAAGGAAGACAGATATGCCTAAACAGATAAATTACACTACTGAAATCATTTGAATGAAAGAGATGTGAATAAACTGCCGTGGGACTCCGGGCAAAGAACCCCCATGGGTGGACCTACAACTAAGACATACAGCTCTGTCCTGGGGCTCTGAGGAGAAAAACAACCACCATGGGGGGTGGACAGGCTCTGTACCATCTAAGGAAAGGAAAAGGAAGGGAGAGAAGATAAAGAGAAAACAAGAGAAACGGAAAGGTTTTCTTCTTCTGAGTGTTTCTGCCACCCACTTTTGGAGCACACTGCTTGCTGCTGTCCTTTCCGGCCAGTCTTATCCTTCAGCCGGCTTCAGGAGACTTCAACAATTCGATTGTAAGGAGCTGGGCTCCTCCGTGCAGACAATGCCAACTCCGGAGGGAGCCAGGAGGGCAGCCAAAGATTCACAGGACTCTGCAGCCCTTCTGCAGCTCACTGGTGTGGAGGGGCACCGAGGCTTCACCTTGGCCTCTGTCTCCAAGTTCACATAAAGGAGGGTCGGTTCCTTCCTCGCTAGATGAGCGTGGAGAGAAACCTCCTTCACAGAAGGGATTATGGAATAATTCAAGTCAGAGCCTTGAACAAGGCAAAGGGTTAGCACCATGAATCTGAAGTGACTGGACATGTGAATTAGTAACCAGTAGGACGAGGAGCTGAAGACAAAAAAAGAAAAAAGGCAAAAAACCAGTTCTCGATTTTCTAAGATGGAAATGCAAGTCTTTCTTCTTCCAAAAGAAAAAAGTCATTGAACCCTTTCCTTGAAAATAAAACTGAAAGGGGCCACATGTTGCAAAGAAGGGTTTTAACCATGATGTCACTACACAATCATGTGTAGCCATCAGTTGTTAAGTGCACTGCAAATAGTTCACACCTTAACAATTATGTTACCAAAGTTCGCAGTTGAGAAATATAGACACACACACACACACACATATATATATATATGTAAGAAAAGAGTAGAGCGTGTGCCAATTGCTCACTGTACTATTGACAATATCACTCTTACAACTGAAAGCATGACTAGGAGAGAGAAGGTGGTGTGACCCTAGATTGCTAGAGTCACAGCAAGAAAAGTTAAGAAAGTGCCATCAGGTCATTTGGACAAAAGAATGCTATATGGCTGTTGGGTTTATAAGAGATCCATTGGAGAAAAACAAGTCACTACATTAAGTTATTTTCCACTTACCTGCATCACCCTCTCCAAGAACACATATTCTAAAATGAGACAAGTTATTACATTAAAAATGACCGGCTCTGGCATTTGGAAAACTACATCAAATAATGAAGTAAAAACTGGGTTACAAACATCCTGGTATCAATTCCAACTACCATCTTTTACCAAACTAAAACTCTAGTGATCACTAATTCACTGGCAATCTAGTGCTCCTCCCATATACAAAATCAACAACTTCCAATGTGTCATAACTTTTTTAAAATTTCCCTAAAGTTTTAGAGGATAATGTAAATATGTCTCCTGGAAAAGTTGAGAAAGATGGAGACACTAGGAAAGGAAAAGATGAAAATACTCCCCTAATCAATGATGTAAAACACAAGGCATGAACAACTGTGAAAAGAATTCTCTATGACATTGATCAAGTCTACTATCTCTACGCCTGGCTCTTTCCTATCAGTCATTTGATACATAAACAAATAGAATAGTGTATTTCATGGGATCAATTCTTTTAGTGGCGTGCTTTCCCTTTGACCACTACATATGCTTTTATGTGTTTGCTTTATTTTCAGGCGGCGTCACATTAGAACACCCTCATCTCGGCAGATCTTTGCCTTAAGGAACTCTACCTCGGCCCTTGATCAACTGTACTCTGTGTTATGGTCAACTCAGAGCCCTACATGGATCAGTGTTTCCTACCGCCTCTCTCCCGTGCGTTGCTCATGTCAGGGAGTATAGTCCACCGAGTGAACAGTAAGCAATCTTCCCAAAGCATCAGATATGAAAAGGAGGAGACGCGGGGTTGGGTGTGGGACCCCATTCCGTGCCTCAGTGCAGACAAGCTAGAGGTCAATGCATCCCTCCAGAGACTGGGAGAAAAACAGGAGGTTATGAGCACGAGGTTCCCTCTGCAGGCCTTGAAGCAGGGACCTGGAATCAAACTGCTGACACCGTGGATCGTGGTTGGTTTGACAGGGAACTCACGAGGAAGATAAGGACGTGAAATAATGACAATTATAAGAACAGCAGCGAACACTTCTACTGAGCCAAGGACTGCACCCTGAATGTAAACTCTGTGCTGGAACACATCTTAACTCACATGACCCTGAAAACATCCCGACGTAGTCAATGTTGTTCTTTGCACCATTTGCTAGATGAAGAGACTGGGCACAGTGGCTAGAAAACTCAGCCAGGTTACAAAGCGGATAAATGGCCGAGCCCAAGCTCAGTGCTCTTCTGTTATGCTCTTGGACTACAACTCCAAGGGAAGTCTCTAACGACTATCTCCGCTCGCACTGCCAACACCATCGTCCTCCGTGGAGTGGATGGAGGCAGGCGTGGGCAGGGCAGGGAGCCGGGTGTGGCAGGCCGCCAGATCTAAGGTCTGGCACACAGGTTGCCAGGTGGCTCCCTCCTCTGAGGGGGCCCAGCACACGCCCCAGGAGACTTGGCGGCAGGCCCCAGGGCCCTTTCCCCCGGATCTTGTCCACTTGAAAGGGGCCTGGCCCAGGTGGCCGGTCGGGCTGGTTGGCCAGCCTCCTTTGGACAAAGCAGGCGAGCCGAGCCAGCCTTCCAGTCGCCCCCGGCGTGGCACCAGCGCCCTCAGGCCGAGGGCCTCACGCGTGCCCTCCAACGCGGATTTCTCCTCAGAGCCGTGGCCTGGGCACTAGGAAGGCCGGGCCCTCCCGACTCCAGAGATGATGCTGGGACCCGTCGCCGGAAGGGCCTGCCCGTGTGGCAGCGGCTCCCCAAGCCGGCGGCCTGCTGGGGCCTCACTCACTGCTTGGCCATAAGCCTGTCTGGGCCCTTCTGATTCCACAGAGCCTTTCCTCCACCTGGCTGGAGTCGACAAGTGCGGGCGTGGGGTGAGGCCGTGGTTTTGCCTTTCCAGGAAGAAATGAGGCCCGGGCAAAAGCAGCTGGCCGAGGCAGAGCCTCGACCTGGCACCCCAGTCGGCCTTTGGCCACCAGGTCCAGACCACCGCTTCCAAAGAAGGGAAGCGGCCGGCCAGCTGATTGCAAGTGGGGGATGGGAGGGAGACAACAGCTGAAGCCAAGTCCAGCAGGGCGTTGGCGTTCCTTCTTCAGCTGGGACTGGCCTGGCCTGGCGGGCGGGCGGGCGGGGCCTCCACTGAGGACCCCCGAGGCCCGCCCTAGGCCCCGGCGGTGGCGGGTGGCGCATGCGCCCTTGGCCTGAGGGGTTGAACCCAAGCCCACAGGGCACTCAAAGCAGCCGGAGAAAGAAGGGGCCAGGGGAGAGGAAGGCAGGTAGGCGAGGTGGGCAGGGCTCGCCCACCTCTTCTCCTCAGGTCCCCGAGAGAGAAAGAGAGAGAGAGAGAGAGAGAGAGCGAGAGACAGACAGACAGACAGACAGACAGACAGGGAAAGAGTGAGAGATCCCTGACCTCTGAGTATCTGCATCCACCACTGCTGCCAACTCACAGGCCATCCCACTTCCCCCCCTCCATCCCCATCCCCAGGCGCGGGGCCCCCCCCCCTGGGGGCCAGCCACACCACAGAGAGGCCCCTTCGAGGTCACCTCCGTGCTGTCCCTTCCGGGCCTGACCCCACTGCAGGGGAACCGGTTCAGACAATCCAATCGTCTACATGTCCCTCTCCATGACAATTGTCTTCTCCAGTCTCACATGCCCAAACCGCACCCCCAACATCCTCCTTTGTCTGCAGCTGGAGATAGGAGGAGAATCTCCTCTGCCATTGTGTTGAGAGACTCAGTTTCGCGGGTTTCTCCCCTGTACACGTGTTCTTAAGCTGGGTATTATTTTCTCCAGCGAACCTGTCTTGTGAAGGATTTGGCCAGCCATAAGAAGCTTCAGGGAAGAGGCGGAGGGGCTTCTCTCTCCGCCCCCGACAGCCCTGAGCTGGGTCAGTGCCTCAGACCTGGCCAGGGGCAGCCCATCCCCCGGCGCCCTCTCCCGGGGCATCCCAGGAAAGCTTCACAGCCAGCCCCACCCCACTCGCCACTGCCAGGACCATCGGCCTCCCTCGGGAGGACGGGGCAGGACAGGGAACCGGGTGTGGGAGGCCGCCAGATCTCAGCTCTGGCACACAGGCTGCCAGGCTGCTTGGTCCTCTGAGGGGGCCCAGCACACGCCCCAGGAAACTTGGCGGCAGGCCCCGGGGCTCTCTCCTCTGGAACTCGTCCACTTGAAAGGGGCCTGGCCCAGGTGGCTGGCTCGACCGGTTGGAAAGATATCTTTTTCTTCTCTGAGAGACTGTTGCTTGTCATCTCCTGGACATGAGATGACAGACGATTGTTCCCATTTCCCTTTCTACTTGAAACCTGATGGATACATTGCCCACTGCCTTTAGAGACTGCAGGTCTTTCTGAAACTCTTTTCAGTGCGCTGGCTTACTTCAGCATCATTTCATTGTTCCATCCGAAATTCCTTTCAGTTGGATCTATTTTCCTTTCTAATCCTTTCGCATACCTAGATATTTAAAAGCTGCTCAAATCTGTAGTGGAGAAAAGTTGGGTTACAACTCTTTGAGACAGCATGTAAACCCAAATTTTAGGGTTTCTACACAAAACGTCTCTGCCATGTTTCTAGCAGCTCTCCTTCCATATATTTTCCTCCAGGACTTCCTGTGACAAAATTGCCTTTCTAAAAGCCAGTCCTCTGTTCACTCTCTTGGCCAGTCACGTTTCCATAGAAAGAAAAAGGACTGGATTTTCCAAAGATGCAACAAGAATGATCAAGTCCTGATTCACACCTAGACATCCTGCTCCTGTTCTCCATGAATTGTAAAATTGAAGTTAATTATCTCCTTCATTTTGTCTAAATCTATTGGGTCACTTTGGCACTGAGCCCCTAAGCTGGTCCACAGCCTGCTTCAGCAGACACCAAACTCTCTCTCAAGTGCTTGCATGCGTGTGCTGAGTAGGTATTGTATTTATTTAGATCGTATTCAACAAAAGATCTTCACGGATTCACTCAAGTACTTAAGTATCTACTATGTGCCCAAAGGTCTTGAAATGTTGGGGGTCTGCAAGGAAGACAGATATGCCTAAACAGATAAATTACACTACTGAAATCATTTGAATGAAAGAGATGTGAATAAACTGCCGTGGGACTCCGGGCAAAGAACCCCCATGGGTGGACCTACAACTAAGACATACAGCTCTGTCCTGGGGCTCTGAGGAGAAAAACAACCACCATGGGGGGTGGACAGGCTCTGTACCATCTAAGGAAAGGAAAAGGAAGGGAGAGAAGATAAAGAGAAAACAAGAGAAACGGAAAGGTTTTCTTCTTCTGAGTGTTTCTGCCACCCACTTTTGGAGCACACTGCTTGCTGCTGTCCTTTCCGGCCAGTCTTATCCTTCAGCCGGCTTCAGGAGACTTCAACAATTCGATTGTAAGGAGCTGGGCTCCTCCGTGCAGACAATGCCAACTCCGGAGGGAGCCAGGAGGGCAGCCAAAGATTCACAGGACTCTGCAGCCCTTCTGCAGCTCACTGGTGTGGAGGGGCACCGAGGCTTCACCTTGGCCTCTGTCTCCAAGTTCACATAAAGGAGGGTCGGTTCCTTCCTCGCTAGATGAGCGTGGAGAGAAACCTCCTTCACAGAAGGGATTATGGAATAATTCAAGTCAGAGCCTTGAACAAGGCAAAGGGTTAGCACCATGAATCTGAAGTGACTGGACATGTGAATTAGTAACCAGTAGGACGAGGAGCTGAAGACAAAAAAAGAAAAAAGGCAAAAAACCAGTTCTCGATTTTCTAAGATGGAAATGCAAGTCTTTCTTCTTCCAAAAGAAAAAAGTCATTGAACCCTTTCCTTGAAAATAAAACTGAAAGGGGCCACATGTTGCAAAGAAGGGTTTTAACCATGATGTCACTACACAATCATGTGTAGCCATCAGTTGTTAAGTGCACTGCAAATAGTTCACACCTTAACAATTATGTTACCAAAGTTCGCAGTTGAGAAATATAGACACACACACACACACACATATATATATATATGTAAGAAAAGAGTAGAGCGTGTGCCAATTGCTCACTGTACTATTGACAATATCACTCTTACAACTGAAAGCATGACTAGGAGAGAGAAGGTGGTGTGACCCTAGATTGCTAGAGTCACAGCAAGAAAAGTTAAGAAAGTGCCATCAGGTCATTTGGACAAAAGAATGCTATATGGCTGTTGGGTTTATAAGAGATCCATTGGAGAAAAACAAGTCACTACATTAAGTTATTTTCCACTTACCTGCATCACCCTCTCCAAGAACACATATTCTAAAATGAGACAAGTTATTACATTAAAAATGACCGGCTCTGGCATTTGGAAAACTACATCAAATAATGAAGTAAAAACTGGGTTACAAACATCCTGGTATCAATTCCAACTACCATCTTTTACCAAACTAAAACTCTAGTGATCACTAATTCACTGGCAATCTAGTGCTCCTCCCATATACAAAATCAACAACTTCCAATGTGTCATAACTTTTTTAAAATTTCCCTAAAGTTTTAGAGGATAATGTAAATATGTCTCCTGGAAAAGTTGAGAAAGATGGAGACACTAGGAAAGGAAAAGATGAAAATACTCCCCTAATCAATGATGTAAAACACAAGGCATGAACAACTGTGAAAAGAATTCTCTATGACATTGATCAAGTCTACTATCTCTACGCCTGGCTCTTTCCTATCAGTCATTTGATACATAAACAAATAGAATAGTGTATTTCATGGGATCAATTCTTTTAGTGGCGTGCTTTCCCTTTGACCACTACATATGCTTTTATGTGTTTGCTTTATTTTCAGGCGGCGTCACATTAGAACACCCTCATCTCGGCAGATCTTTGCCTTAAGGAACTCTACCTCGGCCCTTGATCAACTGTACTCTGTGTTATGGTCAACTCAGAGCCCTACATGGATCAGTGTTTCCTACCGCCTCTCTCCCGTGCGTTGCTCATGTCAGGGAGTATAGTCCACCGAGTGAACAGTAAGCAGTCTTCCCAAAGCATCAGATATGAAAAGGAGGAGACGCGGGGTTGGGTGTGGGACCCCATTCCGTGCCTCAGTGCAGACAAGCTAGAGGTCAATGCATCCCTCCAGAGACTGGGAGAAAAACAGGAGGTTATGAGCACGAGGTTCCCTCTGCAGGCCTTGAAGCAGGGACCTGGAATCAAACTGCTGACACCGTGGATCGTGGTTGGTTTGACAGGGAACTCACGAGGAAGATAAGGACGTGAAATAATGACAATTATAAGAACAGCAGCGAACACTTCTACTGAGCCAAGGACTGCACCCTGAATGTAAACTCTGTGCTGGAACACATCTTAACTCACATGACCCTGAAAACATCCCGACGTAGTCAATGTTGTTCTTTGCACCATTTGCTAGATGAAGAGACTGGGCACAGTGGCTAGAAAACTCAGCCAGGTTACAAAGCGGATAAATGGCCGAGCCCAAGCTCAGTGCTCTTCTGTTATGCTCTTGGACTACAACTCCAAGGGAAGTCTCTAACGACTATCTCCGCTCGCACTGCCAACACCATCGTCCTCCGTGGAGTGGATGGAGGCAGGCGTGGGCAGGGCAGGGAGCCGGGTGTGGCAGGCCGCCAGATCTAAGGTCTGGCACACAGGTTGCCAGGTGTCTCCCTCCTCTGAGGGGGCCCAGCACACGCCCCAGGAGACTTGGCGGCAGGCCCCAGGGCCCTTTCCCCCGGATCTTGTCCACTTGAAAGGGGCCTGGCCCAGGTGGCCGGTCGGGCTGGTTGGCCAGCCTCCTTTGGACAAAGCAGGCGAGCCGAGCCAGCCTTCCAGTCGCCCCCGGCGTGGCACCAGCGCCCTCAGGCCGAGGGCCTCACGCGTGCCCTCCAACGCGGATTTCTCCTCAGAGCCGTGGCCTGGGCACTAGGAAGGCCGGGCCCTCCCGACTCCAGAGATGATGCTGGGACCCGTCGCCGGAAGGGCCTGCCCGTGTGGCAGCGGCTCCCCAAGCCGGCGGCCTGCTGGGGCCTCACTCACTGCTTGGCCATAAGCCTGTCTGGGCCCTTCTGATTCCACAGAGCCTTTCCTCCACCTGGCTGGAGTCGACAAGTGCGGGCGTGGGGTGAGGCCGTGGTTTTGCCTTTCCAGGAAGAAATGAGGCCCGGGCAAAAGCAGCTGGCCGAGGCAGAGCCTCGACCTGGCACCCCAGTCGGCCTTTGGCCACCAGGTCCAGACCACCGCTTCCAAAGAAGGGAAGCGGCCGGCCAGCTGATTGCAAGTGGGGGATGGGAGGGAGACAACAGCTGAAGCCAAGTCCAGCAGGGCGTTGGCGTTCCTTCTTCAGCTGGGACTGGCCTGGCCTGGCGGGCGGGCGGGCGGGGCCTCCACTGAGGACCCCCGAGGCCCGCCCTAGGCCCCGGCGGTGGCGGGTGGCGCATGCGCCCTTGGCCTGAGGGGTTGAACCCAAGCCCACAGGGCACTCAAAGCAGCCGGAGAAAGAAGGGGCCAGGGGAGAGGAAGGCAGGTAGGCGAGGTGGGCAGGGCTCGCCCACCTCTTCTCCTCAGGTCCCCGAGAGAGAAAGAGAGAGAGAGAGAGAGAGAGAGTGAGAGACAGACAGACAGACAGACAGACAGACAGGGAAAGAGTGAGAGATCCCTGACCTCTGAGTATCTGCATCCACCACTGCTGCCAACTCACAGGCCATCCCACTTCCCCCCCTCCATCCCCATCCCCAGGCGCGGGGCCCCCCCCCCTGGGGGCCAGCCACACCACAGAGAGGCCCCTTCGAGGTCACCTCCGTGCTGTCCCTTCCGGGCCTGACCCCACTGCAGGGGAACCGGTTCAGACAATCCAATCGTCTACATGTCCCTCTCCATGACAATTGTCTTCTCCAGTCTCACATGCCCAAACCGCACCCCCAACATCCTCCTTTGTCTGCAGCTGGAGATAGGAGGAGAATCTCCTCTGCCATTGTGTTGAGAGACTCAGTTTCGCGGGTTTCTCCCCTGTACACGTGTTCTTAAGCTGGGTATTATTTTCTCCAGCGAACCTGTCTTGTGAAGGATTTGGCCAGCCATAAGAAGCTTCAGGGAAGAGGCGGAGGGGCTTCTCTCTCCGCCCCCGACAGCCCTGAGCTGGGTCAGTGCCTCAGACCTGGCCAGGGGCAGCCCATCCCCCGGCGCCCTCTCCCGGGGCATCCCAGGAAAGCTTCACAGCCAGCCCCACCCCACTCGCCACTGCCAGGACCATCGGCCTCCCTCGGGAGGACGGGGCAGGACAGGGAACCGGGTGTGGGAGGCCGCCAGATCTCAGCTCTGGCACACAGGCTGCCAGGCTGCTTGGTCCTCTGAGGGGGCCCAGCACACGCCCCAGGAAACTTGGCGGCAGGCCCCGGGGCTCTCTCCTCTGGAACTCGTCCACTTGAAAGGGGCCTGGCCCAGGTGGCTGGCTCGACCGGTTGGAAAGATATCTTTTTCTTCTCTGAGAGACTGTTGCTTGTCATCTCCTGGACATGAGATGACAGACGATTGTTCCCATTTCCCTTTCTACTTGAAACCTGATGGATACATTGCCCACTGCCTTTAGAGACTGCAGGTCTTTCTGAAACTCTTTTCAGTGCGCTGGCTTACTTCAGCATCATTTCATTGTTCCATCCGAAATTCCTTTCAGTTGGATCTATTTTCCTTTCTAATCCTTTCGCATACCTAGATATTTAAAAGCTGCTCAAATCTGTAGTGGAGAAAAGTTGGGTTACAACTCTTTGAGACAGCATGTAAACCCAAATTTTAGGGTTTCTACACAAAACGTCTCTGCCATGTTTCTAGCAGCTCTCCTTCCATATATTTTCCTCCAGGACTTCCTGTGACAAAATTGCCTTTCTAAAAGCCAGTCCTCTGTTCACTCTCTTGGCCAGTCACGTTTCCATAGAAAGAAAAAGGACTGGATTTTCCAAAGATGCAACAAGAATGATCAAGTCCTGATTCACACCTAGACATCCTGCTCCTGTTCTCCATGAATTGTAAAATTGAAGTTAATTATCTCCTTCATTTTGTCTAAATCTATTGGGTCACTTTGGCACTGAGCCCCTAAGCTGGTCCACAGCCTGCTTCAGCAGACACCAAACTCTCTCTCAAGTGCTTGCATGCGTGTGCTGAGTAGGTATTGTATTTATTTAGATCGTATTCAACAAAAGATCTTCACGGATTCACTCAAGTACTTAAGTATCTACTATGTGCCCAAAGGTCTTGAAATGTTGGGGGTCTGCAAGGAAGACAGATATGCCTAAACAGATAAATTACACTACTGAAATCATTTGAATGAAAGAGATGTGAATAAACTGCCGTGGGACTCCGGGCAAAGAACCCCCATGGGTGGACCTACAACTAAGACATACAGCTCTGTCCTGGGGCTCTGAGGAGAAAAACAACCACCATGGGGGGTGGACAGGCTCTGTACCATCTAAGGAAAGGAAAAGGAAGGGAGAGAAGATAAAGAGAAAACAAGAGAAACGGAAAGGTTTTCTTCTTCTGAGTGTTTCTGCCACCCACTTTTGGAGCACACTGCTTGCTGCTGTCCTTTCCGGCCAGTCTTATCCTTCAGCCGGCTTCAGGAGACTTCAACAATTCGATTGTAAGGAGCTGGGCTCCTCCGTGCAGACAATGCCAACTCCGGAGGGAGCCAGGAGGGCAGCCAAAGATTCACAGGACTCTGCAGCCCTTCTGCAGCTCACTGGTGTGGAGGGGCACCGAGGCTTCACCTTGGCCTCTGTCTCCAAGTTCACATAAAGGAGGGTCGGTTCCTTCCTCGCTAGATGAGCGTGGAGAGAAACCTCCTTCACAGAAGGGATTATGGAATAATTCAAGTCAGAGCCTTGAACAAGGCAAAGGGTTAGCACCATGAATCTGAAGTGACTGGACATGTGAATTAGTAACCAGTAGGACGAGGAGCTGAAGACAAAAAAAGAAAAAAGGCAAAAAACCAGTTCTCGATTTTCTAAGATGGAAATGCAAGTCTTTCTTCTTCCAAAAGAAAAAAGTCATTGAACCCTTTCCTTGAAAATAAAACTGAAAGGGGCCACATGTTGCAAAGAAGGGTTTTAACCATGATGTCACTACACAATCATGTGTAGCCATCAGTTGTTAAGTGCACTGCAAATAGTTCACACCTTAACAATTATGTTACCAAAGTTCGCAGTTGAGAAATATAGACACACACACACACACACATATATATATATATGTAAGAAAAGAGTAGAGCGTGTGCCAATTGCTCACTGTACTATTGACAATATCACTCTTACAACTGAAAGCATGACTAGGAGAGAGAAGGTGGTGTGACCCTAGATTGCTAGAGTCACAGCAAGAAAAGTTAAGAAAGTGCCATCAGGTCATTTGGACAAAAGAATGCTATATGGCTGTTGGGTTTATAAGAGATCCATTGGAGAAAAACAAGTCACTACATTAAGTTATTTTCCACTTACCTGCATCACCCTCTCCAAGAACACATATTCTAAAATGAGACAAGTTATTACATTAAAAATGACCGGCTCTGGCATTTGGAAAACTACATCAAATAATGAAGTAAAAACTGGGTTACAAACATCCTGGTATCAATTCCAACTACCATCTTTTACCAAACTAAAACTCTAGTGATCACTAATTCACTGGCAATCTAGTGCTCCTCCCATATACAAAATCAACAACTTCCAATGTGTCATAACTTTTTTAAAATTTCCCTAAAGTTTTAGAGGATAATGTAAATATGTCTCCTGGAAAAGTTGAGAAAGATGGAGACACTAGGAAAGGAAAAGATGAAAATACTCCCCTAATCAATGATGTAAAACACAAGGCATGAACAACTGTGAAAAGAATTCTCTATGACATTGATCAAGTCTACTATCTCTACGCCTGGCTCTTTCCTATCAGTCATTTGATACATAAACAAATAGAATAGTGTATTTCATGGGATCAATTCTTTTAGTGGCGTGCTTTCCCTTTGACCACTACATATGCTTTTATGTGTTTGCTTTATTTTCAGGCGGCGTCACATTAGAACACCCTCATCTCGGCAGATCTTTGCCTTAAGGAACTCTACCTCGGCCCTTGATCAACTGTACTCTGTGTTATGGTCAACTCAGAGCCCTACATGGATCAGTGTTTCCTACCGCCTCTCTCCCGTGCGTTGCTCATGTCAGGGAGTATAGTCCACCGAGTGAACAGTAAGCAGTCTTCCCAAAGCATCAGATATGAAAAGGAGGAGACGCGGGGTTGGGTGTGGGACCCCATTCCGTGCCTCAGTGCAGACAAGCTAGAGGTCAATGCATCCCTCCAGAGACTGGGAGAAAAACAGGAGGTTATGAGCACGAGGTTCCCTCTGCAGGCCTTGAAGCAGGGACCTGGAATCAAACTGCTGACACCGTGGATCGTGGTTGGTTTGACAGGGAACTCACGAGGAAGATAAGGACGTGAAATAATGACAATTATAAGAACAGCAGCGAACACTTCTACTGAGCCAAGGACTGCACCCTGAATGTAAACTCTGTGCTGGAACACATCTTAACTCACATGACCCTGAAAACATCCCGACGTAGTCAATGTTGTTCTTTGCACCATTTGCTAGATGAAGAGACTGGGCACAGTGGCTAGAAAACT